>NC_066865.1:19143408-19443408 GCF_025177605.1 Cucumis melo | reverse complement strand
GAATTCTGTAGTGCCGCGTAGAAGGCTCCTTTTGAGCGACTTCTCTTCAAAGTAATAGTCAAGTCAATCATCAAAACGTCTGAACCTGTGTCATTGAAGTCTTTTCAAATCTTTTTTATAGTCTTGACTATCATCAAAACCTCCTACGGAGTAGCTTTATCCCCTTTATACAAAAAAAGACCCCACTTTGAAAGAGAAATCCCGTGATTTCCACTCTTGAACTCCTCTTCTCCAATAAGAAGGAAGGTTCTCTCGCTGGGGACTTTCTTCCATATTTTATTCCGCGATTGAAGAAGGCGCAGTAGGCACTGACACTGCGCCTTTAGGTTTGCGCTCTTGCTTTTGTTCTTTCTCTTTAAGAAGTTGTAGTTCTTGTTGATGTAGTGGATGTCGGAACTAGCGCTTATTTATAAGCAATTATGCAAAATATGGTATATGAACAATCAATGAATAAGGGGGTTGGATTCCATAGCAGAATTCAGGTTTCACTTCCAAGAAGAGGGAGCTCCCCAACCGACCAGGACCAACCTGAACCTTAAGAGGAAGAAGCAGAGCGGGATCCTTCCTCTCATTTCGAAAGAGAAATCCCAAAACCATTCACGGCACGGGAGGTTAGCATACAAGAATTTCAAGAAAACTTCCTCGCATGAGAAAGATCTCATTAAACGGATCTAACTTCAAGACCGAACTCAAAGATATTGACGTCTTTGCTGTGTCTAACCTTCCTCAACGAAGAATGAAAGAGAGTAGGGGGTATAGTTTCGTTCGCTAACACTAAGAAGAATGACCTATTCAGACCTTGATTATCGGTCAAGCTTTTTTGACCTTTGGCCGCACCTTTTAGACCTCGTATTCTCTCTTTCTGGAGGTGGGATAGGAGGCGTCTTCTCTCTCATTCCCCTACTTCTTTGATGATGCAGGCGACGTCCGACCCAATGTATAGGCCTTCTTGCTGACATCAGAAAGATCTAATACACGAGGTTATGAATCGGACTCGCAGTCTTAATCTACTTCAGTCCTATTCTACGAAGGAGAGAATTCTTCTAGCTTTCCTCAGCCTCTTCCGGAACCTATAAAACTGGTAACAAAGGTAGGGGAGGCACCGACAAGCACCTAAGAGGCAGGCAGATTAGGCTTGACCTTCATAAGTAGAACGAATGTTCACCCTTGCAGCCGTTCTTCCTTCTCTTGTTCTTTCTTTGCTATGATCAAAGATGAACCAGGAACATGATAAGTGGAATAAAGATGTCCGACTATCCATGGTCGAATTGAAAAGAGGTTCAAAGAATTTGAGATACGAGGCGTCGAACTCAAGCTAGATCTCAAGCAAATAAGACCTTGCTTACAACTGGACTCCCCATTACTTATATGACTTTGACTGCTTACGCCTAAAATCAGTAGGAAAGCCTAGAAGCGGAGGAAAAAAGTATATTTTCTCATTCTCTCTTTAGAAAGGGAAGACCAACCCCTTGTTCATTGAGGCGATAAAGAGGTCTAAGGAAATCTAGTGGAACTTTAAGTGGAATGAAAATAGAAAGCTAATATGACGGAAAAGGCAATATTCTTTGCGCCTGATGAGGGAGCGGGAAGAAGAAGATCAGACTGCTCCTACTCAGCCTCCGTAATTGAATCTTTTTTGTTTAATTCTCTTGGTTGAATCCTAATCAGATCTATTAATTCTTCATCAAGGATGAACTCGGGATCGAGAGAGAGGGACCCGCTGAGGTAGAGGAAGAAGTTTTGGCAGAGTCCAGAAGCAAGAGGAAGAGAAGAGGAATTCTCCCTTCCTTTCTAGGAAGTGGCTAACCCGTCCTCCGAGACTGATTCGAGGTTCTTGCTAGAATAGAAATGATGTATTTCAGACTTTCATTCATTCAAGTCATACTTAGTAGGGATCGGAATCAGTCACTGAAATCGAAAGAATTTTTTCCCTGTATCATGATCCCTTCTTGACCCTTCTTCTTTACTCATAGTACTCTTTCCAGAAGCCAGGTAAAAGGCAGTGGCAGAGACCTCACTATCCAAAATGAGTGGGGTCCTCAGATTATTAGGATAGGGAAAGGCCCAATCTCGGAGCGGTTCCATTAGATCAAGAGTTAGAAATCTAGATGGGTGGACTATGCCTTTTAGTAATTAAGCTACCACGGATCGGTCTTGATTGAGTTCTTCTCTCACACGCCCAATAAAGCGATAGGTTAGGTGGGAGGGATCAAATCTTTCATTTAATAGGTGAAGGATGAAGAGTTAAGCCATCCGCGTCGAACCCTTTATTTAGGTTCTCTCCCTTTGTTCTCCTACTTTGAATGACAGACATCAGGAGAGGGGGTATGAATGAGGCTTAGGCAAAGAGCAGCTATAGAAACTAACTAAGCTACCACGAATCGATTTCCACAAAATCTCTTGCTCAAGGACGAGGGATGAGGCTTCCTATTGACCTTGCTCTTTATACTGATGCTCGGTGCACTTCTCCTAAACAAATAATACAAGTCTTGAAGACGAAGCCAAGGAGGATTTGACACCCTTTTTGAAGTCGGGTTTGAGACCGGGGCAAGAAAAGAAGTATTTGAACCAATCCCAACTCTGTTTGGATGAAAGTTTGAACCTCCTTTCTCTCTTTTGCAGAGTTGTGTCAAAAAAGGCGTATCCTGATTTTGAGTAACTCACTTCAAAACCGTGGGAAGGATAGCGACTTAGTCGAGATAGGTCTGGTCGAGCAGCTTCTCTCCTCTCTCGAAAGAGGATAGACCGATTCCCTTTTGTCCACTTTCAGTTAGACGACTACTATCCGAAATCAGAAGCTTTATGGGACATAGCTACTTTCGATTACCCTTTCCAACTCTCTCTCTTTTAGTATTGGGATAGGGATAACCGGTTCGTGGTAGTTTAATTTCTTTTCTTAGCAACGGAACCTATGAAAAGAGTTCTGAGCTCAAGACCAAGTGGAATTTGAAGATTTATGAAAATCATCGAAAGGAAAGAAATAATCAGATATAAAGAAAGCTCTTCTTCTTCTTTTTCTTCCTTCCTAGTTCTGGCTAGTTCACTCCTCATGGGTAAAGCGGTTACTTTCCCTTAACTCATCGGGAAAGCCGTTAGACTCCTGAACCAAGAAAACTCTATAAAGCAGTGCCACTCCTCTCTTTCGTGAACTCAATCTCGTCTTTGTCCTAGTCTATTTCCACTCCACTCCTATCTTTCACTCGAGCAGGGTCTGATCCAACTAAGGTCAATCAAGCATCTTTCGATTACCGAGCAAGAGTAAATTCACTGATTCGCGGGTCAATTAAAGGGTCAATCCAATCCGGCCAGGATAGCTTCCTTCGCCTCTCGAAATTAAATCAAGCTGGACGAGAAGAGTCTTCTACTAACAAGGAAAGCATCTATTTATCCTACGTTGAAAACCTATTCTTCGCTACGGGGCCTGTATTGATTCCTTTACAAGATAGATTGAGATAGCCGGCACAGGAGAGCTTATCCTTTTGGTCTCATCTATTAGATAACCTCTTTAGTTGAGCTAGTCCCACTCGCTACGATAAGAGATAAGGAAAGAGCCCTTGCACTCCTCCTTACTGTCCCACTTCGAGAACTATGTTCGGAGTCTACTCTCCCCTCGGAAAGAGCCCATGTAACGGCCTTCACCCTTCCACTCCACTCCTACTTACTCTAACCTCTCGAAGTATGATAACCTTTCCTTCAGAAAGTATGAAAAGACGGATGACTCCTACTGATCAATATCTAGTCTGATTGTCTGGCTTCCCCTTTCTCTACCTTAGCAAGTGAAAGGGAAAGCGAGAATTCCACAGAGAATACTAAATCAGGGGGAGTGAGGGTCGAGGCTAATCTCCTTCACTATCTCAAATGAGAGAGGTCTTATTCTTTCCTAATAGTGCATCACATGCCTTTCCACATGATAGATGAGGAAATCCTAAACTTCCGACTAGTCTCGCTTCTGATCCCAAGGATGGATAATATTCCACCTGAGAAAAGTCACCCACGAGCCGGTGAATTGGACTTCTTTTAGCTTCATGCTCTAACCTAATATGGGAAAGAAAGTTCTTCTTCTTCATGGTTCGAGGTGGGATTAATGGGACGAAAAGAGCACAAGGAGGCAAGATTGATCATCAATAAAGAACTCGAGGTCTACAGTCTTCAACGGATGGCGCTCCCCTCTCGCCTTTGCCTAGGCCTCTGCTGAATCGCGCCTTTTTTGGCTCCACTTTGCTCTTGGTCTGGGATTTGAGAAGAAGACTTGTGAGATAGTGAGATTGAATGCTGGGTAGTCCCCATTTTCACTCTTTGCCTGGACCTAGGTGCCTATTGAAGTGAGCCTTTACTTATAGGAACTGCTACTGATTCCATTCTGTCTGTCTTACCAGAAAGCCTATTTCAAGCAATGCAGAATGAAAAAGAATGAAAGCATATTCACCTTTACTCTACAGCTGCTATGGCACCAACCATTCATTCAAGCCCGATTTCTTTTCGCTTCTCACTTTATCTTTGCTAGTTCTCTTGAAATCCATGCAAAGACTAGTTTACTAGTGGTATTTCTAGGAAATGGATGTTCGGGTAAGAGAAAACTCCACCGAGATGAGAGAAAGCCCCTTGCCTCTAAATTAGAGTCAAAGGCATAAATCAGGATGAAAGACATATTATTATAAGGCTAAGGAAAAGTCAAAATTGACGAGATCAGACTTAACCTTCGTACCCAAAGGGGTACGTACTGATTCCATGCTTCGCCCCAGAGGAAAAGAAAAATTATGGAAAGATAAAAAGAAAATATTCTTTTCTTCCATTCCACGGTCTTTTCGATGCTAGTGGAAAAATTCTCGTATTTGATGAAATTCCTCTTTTGGATTGATTTCTTCCTTCATTATGATGAGGCATTCAAGGTGCGCGCAGATGGGAGGCCCTGAGTGCAGGAGCGGAAGGGAAAAGTTAGAAAGAGAGAAAATCTAATTCTTCTTATTTGAAAAGAGGTGGGAAGAATCTGATCTGATTTCTTCTCATCTGATTTCTTCTGATCTGATTTCTTCTTCTTCATATCTTCTTATAAGTTGAAAAGGGCTCAGTAAGCCACTTGGCCAGCCCTTGCCATTGAGTCTCTTTATTATGTTCTCATCAATGGTTAGAACAACTAGTGTAGGAGGAGGAAGCCCCATCCCCCTTTCATGAGGCAGATTCTAAAGCGAGGATACCATCCCGCGGACTCATACTTACGGGAATGGGAGCAAGACCAGACCTTGAGAAGTGCTTTCAATTTATGGAGAAGTTCTTATCATAAGTAAGCACGCCTCTCATCAAAGACTTTTGGGACATACCGAGAGGAGGGAAAGACGGATAAAGGCTTAATTAAACTACCACATATCGGGAGAGATCGTCCGCTCTTGGCTATCGAATTCCATGCTTTGCCTTCTTTTTTCCTTTTAATGGTCCTACGTCCCTCTTCCAATGCTCGAGCTACTTTTGTCCCTCATCTGGAGCTTGATTTTTCTTATTCATTGAGGACCTTTTAAATTCAACCAGTGAGGACTAGCCTTTATTCATTGATTCAGTCGAGACCTGTGGTCTCATTGATAAGGAAGGAAGAAATATGTTATGCAAAAAGTCAATGAACAAGGTTCAATGTAATATGAGAGAGGCGTAAATAATTTGCGAGTTCAATGAAAAAAATTGGATAAGCTAAGTAGGACGAGTCAGAAATCCATATTCATCTGATAAGGAGAGGCTCAATGTAATATGAGAGTTGAATGAGACAAATCTTCATTGACGTAGGAGAAACTTCAGAAAGAAGAAAGAAAGCAAGCTACTTTGACAAAGCAACTTAATAAACTGAAAGAACAGATTCACCGACAAAGTTCAAGATCAGAGAATCAGAGCTGAAAGCCGATACCTTAAAGAACCTATTCTAAGACAAAGCAACTTAATAAACTGAAACAGATGTTGGCGATGTAAGAGATAAGTCTGCAATTTCTTCCTGTCCGGACTAACAAGGGAGAGGAGCATTTTTCCTTCCTCTTTCTGTGCTCTCTCCCTGCCCAATTTCTCAAGAATTTTCTCTCATCAGATATAAGTCAATAAGAAAGCTAATAATAGAATCAAAGCTTCAACCGATTCGCCGCGAAAGGAATGGCACAGGAATAGGAAGAACTAAAACTCCTCCCTTGAATAACCTATTAGCTGACAAAGGGTTCTTACTTAGTTCGACCCCTAAAAAAGGTATTTGAGCCAATAATAGGATAGAACTACTTTCGTTAGTTCCATCTACTTCAAAAAGGGTTGTGATTCTTTCTACTAATTAGGAGGGCAGCAAATCATATATGGGTAAATCACTTTAAGGGAAGCTCGAAGCCGATCCCTCAGTCTGAGAAGATGAAGAAATCCGATCCCCGAACCGATTCGCCGACCACTTATAGAAAGGTTCCCTGGAAACCATACCAAGAGGAAATCTCTGAGCCCTAGAGGGAAAGCCGATACTGATCCCCTCCATCTCAAGGAAGGAAGCTAATCGTTCACACTTTCTATTATTATTTGGTTGGGAAGCCTCATTCAGAGGCTGCTCTCGCTCTTGCTTTAGTTGTTTCAGCGGAAGATGATGCTCAGTCTCTTCCTCTTGATAAGCTTTTATTATTCATCTCATTATTTACAATCTCATTGATGATAAAAGATAACAAAGTTCAATCTCTCACTCGGTTTCCGTACTCAATAAGAAAGTCGACAGACAAGAGGTCTCGACTGAAAGGAGAGAAAGCCTCATATCTTGAATGATAAGGCTTTCAACTGGCTGGACTCCCAATTTCTTACTTGATTTCAGTTTCCCGGTTTGGATGACAACTTCTTCCCGAACATTGCTCAAACTGTCCATTTGACCTCGTAAATGACTGAAAATGGGTGATTTGACGTTCTTTCTTGGCTAATAACCGAGATTTAGGTTGATTTTGAGTCCATTTTGAACAACATGAAAAAAGGATGAAAGAGATTCAGGTGATCGATCGCTTACCTGACCAGAGTACGGAGAGGATGCGTCATCCGTTCTTGCAGCTACAGAAGCTTTAGTTGAAGTTGAAGCTTCTTTTTTAGCTAGGGAACATCAGAATCAAGAAAATACCAGGATTGGATCAGGATGCTCCACCAGTTGAGGCAGAAGCAGCAAGGTGACATCCTGAGTTAGATTGAGTCGAGTCTCTCACTATTCATTCAGATAGTGTGGACATAGATTTTTGACAATATGACTATATGACTCGGAAGAAAGGCCAGCCGACCAAAGCTAAAGAAAGCACCTTCGACCGACCCTTCTTCCATTACATTAGAGTCAAAAAGTCAAGCTCCAGATGAGTTGAGGAGAGTGTAAAGAGAGGGAATCAGGAGCAGTTGAGGGATCCGTTGCGGAATCAAGGGAATTCCCACTTTAGGCTTTGGTATGATCCGTTAGCCCGAGCCCTTGCCTTTGCTGCTTTACTGAGTAGGGTCGCCCAAGTTAGAGAGGTCTGAATAGGATTGACTGGATTGGATTGCTAGATGGGGTGCGGCGCTTAGTTCTTCCCTCTTTCCTTCTTCCATGGAATAAGAATCATCTGTCTCGGAAGCTAGGGACTCAAGGTAAGACCCAGATCAAGAGGGGCCAGCTAACCCGGATTTCCCAGATTGAGTAGGAAGAAGTTAGTATGAGAAAAAGGAGTTTCAGAGGTTGGAACCCTTGGTTGTTGCTTATTGTATTCCCCATATGGGATAGGAAGAAAGTAAGCTCCCGGCTAAGAGTATTCTCTGAGTATTAGTTGAGGAAAGAGAACTATTTCAAAAAGGGAATGATCAGAATAAGTACGAAAAGCTAGGGTGAAAGGGCTTACCTAAAACTACAGAGGTATTCATTTAATAAGCCCACGTAGCAGTAGCATCTCTGATCGAAATAAGTACAAGTCTTACTCAGTTTCCGAAGACTCAAAAGTCTATCCAAGGGGCTCATTTTGGTATGAAGGAGCTCGACTTCCAGAGTCATGAGATCTTGAATCAGAGTCAGCAGCTTGGGACCTCGTATATGATCTTTTTCATAGGCATCCGTCTCGGAAGAGTATTCATTCTCAGGAGAGAACGGCCTAACCTTAACACATGAAAAAAGGACCCTTGCTTGTGGAGCCTATATAGAACAAAGAACTTTATAATTAGAGATATAAGAATGAAACTACCACAAACTAGGAGAGGTTATCGACTGATTATTATCTTATTAGGCCAGTGAATTCATAACTAAGAGTTTCTAACTGAAAGCAAGAAGAAAGAAGTTGAATCAGTATCGGCAGAGTCATCAGTCTCGGAAGTTAGGCCAGACGAGTCTATTCTCGAATGAGATCTTGTGGCGGGAAAGGATATCATCAGCTTATCCATAGGGATGAGGATACGACAGGGATAGAAGTCTTGTGTTGCAGAGGCATTGTTAGAATATTGAGACTGGGAGTTGGATTTAATTCTGTAATGGAATGAATGCAATAAGAATGACTCACTCATCAATGGCTGCGACACACCGTGCCTTGAGGAAGGAGTTAAAAAACACTGGAAGCATGAACTATTCTCATAGAGTAGCCCACGTAGCGGTCAATCTGCTTTTATACAGAAAGAAGACAACTACCTTAGAAAGGGTGAAATCATTTCCCACGGGTCGCTCACATCATCGGAGTAAGCATCTCATATGATGCTGGAATCGAGGCAATTCCCCTGAATTAATAGGTCGTCTCAGCCAAGAGGTAAAGGCTCTTGTTTAAGTTTTCACAAAAGTATAAGTTGCTTGCTGCAGATCTTGCTATTTCCCTAAGGCACAAATAAAGACTTTGAACGAGTAGAAAGATTCGACCCTACCTTCCGTCTTCCCTTTCTCCCGAGAAAATGAACTTCTTTATAGATAATAAGAAAACACAGACTCAGCGACTTCAGCGTCTGGAAGAGAAAGAACAAAAGCTTGTTCTGAAACAAAAAAAAAAGCCTCTACCTAGCCTTAGCATGCACTTTGTTAGTAGAGCAGGCCTCCTAACCCTGTCGTAGGCTGATTATTGCAGACGGAGTCGTCTCGCTATCTAAGGGCTCCTTTTAAGTCACCCTTGTTCATTGACTCCTTCTTAGTTGAGCTGCTTCGCACCGGTCTGTGGTAGCTTAATTAGTCAATCTCTTTATTCCTTGAGGTTCCTAAAAATAGTTCGGGGATCAAGATTTCACTTTCAACTCCTAACGGAGCATTACAGTCTCGTCTCAAATTCTTTGAGCCTCCGGACCAATAAAAGATCTTTTTTGACTCTTTACTTTTCATTGAGGGCTTTGACCCTCTCGCTTCTCAATTGAATCGAGCCTTGACCAGACTACCAAAGACCCGATCGATCCTACCGGTCCTAGTCCCAAGCTTTTGACTTTTTTTATGCTACCTTTTCAACGGATTCTGATCCTTCCTTATCAGCAGTCTGCACTTTTCCCTTTCTTCCCATTTTCTGCTACATCTTTTCTATCTTGCGCGAACATTCTTTCTAATAGTTAAATAAAGCATAAAAAGAGAAAGTGCTTAAAATTCTTGAATAAGAAGATATTCAGATAATTGCCTTGATCAAGCGATTATGATCTTCTCTATATCTTCCTTCAGAAAGGGATAGCTAAAGAGTCATACCCAGATCCGGTGCTTGGAAAGGTTGTGTCTCGTTTAAGAGTGAAGTAACTCATTCCAAAGTCAATCTTATTCCTATCTTCATTATTGCTTGAGGCCCCGTGGTGGGGGGTAATGTCCTACCTACAAACAAGAACATCCCCAACCTCTGCCAAAAGATCTTCTTCTGTTGGCCCAAGACTCTTTTGGGAAAGAAAGCTGATAAGGCTACTTGATCGTGACAGATACTTCTGAAGTGACTCGTTCAAGAGATAAGACTGACGATCAGAATGACATCAATCTTGGTAGGATCTCAAGGACTCAAATTGGTGGGATGTTAAGAGTCTGTCGTTGTGGCAGCTGTTGAAGCGGAGGTTTTACCTTTTCCAATTCTTCTCGTTGCAGGTTCAGTTCCCTATTAAAGGTAAGTGAAACCACATAATGAATTGGATGGCGACCTTTACCCTCAGATTGATCTTTGGATAACCTATAAGGTAGTTTCTTCCTGACCCTACATCGAGCCTAATAACAAGAGTTCTCTTGGCGGGGCAAGCTTACTCATTTCTCCGCCCACTCCTAGGTCAAATAATGCACAATGGACTAGGCCCTAGGCGAGAAGGAAGTTTGGTGTTCAAAATGGACTCGATTTATTACGTATTTTCTCTTTCACATCACATTGCTTATTTCGTACTTTGGGTTGAAGGACTCAAGTGCAGGTTCCCACTTGATACCGGGGAAAGACCAAGTCTTCTTTATTTCCTGTACTCCGTGAGACTACTTCTTTCTCATAGTATGGATGGTAGAAAAGAAAGATACTTCCGACCAGTCTCACTAAGCGCTTAGCCGGCTACTATACTAGATTTTCTCATTCTCTTTATGATTCAAGAACCTGAACAGCCACAAAGAAGAAGTTCAACCGTCTCAGCTACAATAAGGGATGGTGCGTCCTCCCTACGATATGCCTCAAAGAAAGAGCGAGATTTAGGTCTTGTTTCAGTTGCTTTTTAGTTATTCAATCGGTCCAGTCCGAAGGTAAAGATTATAAGGGGTCCAGATGCTCAATGCAATATAAGTTGTCGTAGGTTCGTAGGTAAGCTGCCGTAGTTTCCACTACAAAGGCTTTTTCTTTATTCTTTTACTCCCACTACGCGATTGGAAAGGGAAGGGCTTACCCATTAAGTTAAGGCAGAAGGAGCAAGGGCACATCCATTATCATCTGTCCCAAACCGATCAACATCAGTTTCAGCTCTTGTTTAAGAGGTGGCTGAGTTTCGATCAACTTTTTGCGAATAGCGTGATTTATTAATTACTTGGATTTCAATCACCTAGTTTCGACAGTGAAAGGTTAGGCTTTTAGCCTTGGGAATGGGAAAGAGATGAGGCTCATTCAAGAGTAGAACTAAACTCAGAAAGTTGTGAAAGAACGGAGTCAGCAGACTCAACAGTAAGATCTAATTCAAGGGATCTTTCTTCCACTAGGTCGATTCCTATTCTCTTACTTAAATGAGGAAGAAAACAAAAGAACCAACCAACAAACAAAACTAGAACAAGAAAATAGAACATAAATAAAACAAAATATATAAAAAAAAACTCATAGTTTATTTGAGTTTTTTGGAATTTGAGTTTGATTGTATTTTAGTTTTTTGGAGTTTTATTGTATAGTTTTGATTGTAGGATGTTTAGAGTGGATTGGAGAGGTTTCTAGAGACCGACGAGTGGATTTCTGCTGAGATAGTGTCAAGACTGAGGAAAAAGGCACCTAGTTCAGCTCTTTTTTCGTAAAATAAAAGTGTCATTGGGCAGTGAACACTGAAGCAGCTTCTCGCCCGGTCTGTGGTAGCTTAATTATTCTCGAAAACCTCTTTTTTCAGTCCTTCTCCTTCTAACTAATAAGGGTATTATCTGTCTCGACTTTCTTTCTCTTCCCTTTCAGATCCTGCTTCTTCTTCCATCGACCCTACTTATGAATGGAGGGAAAAGGGAAGCGACTATGCTGGGATTTCTTCTTTGAGTTATCGATTCGACTCGAACCATATATTTCATGTCGAAAGATGAGTCGGTCTTTATTAATATAATAGTGGTCATTCAAATTCTTTGAACCTTTTTGCACTCCTTTCCAGTCGCTTCTCAAACCTTTGTTCATTGACTCCTTCTTAGTCGAGCTCCTTCGCACCTTGAAGGTGAATATGGATTTTTGACTCGTCCTACGTAACTTAATTAGGATTGATCAAAGGATCTATAATGATGCATCCTAAACTTTCTCAACCAGAAGCCAAGGCATCCTTAATTCGAGACTTGCATAAAAGCTTAGTAAGCTAATCCCTTTTCCCGCTGGAAGAGAACCTCGTCTCCTTCGAGAGCCTAAGACCTGTCGACCTAAGTGGCAGTTTAAGCTCTAGCTTTAGCAATTGAAGTAGAAAGAAGCTTTCTGAAAAGCTAAGATTTAGAAAGAGTGATATGAGAAAAGATTCCCAATTTAGAGGGAAGTCGACATGACGCGTCATCTCAGGTGCAAATTGAAGGGATGAAAACCCTTTACAGCGGAAAATATACAGAAACTCAATTTTAATTAGAACCTTAAAAATACCAATACATTGGCAAAAAATATTGATTAAACATGCTTTAAAAAATTACAGAGAATAAAACTTACGCTCGTTGACGACTCTGCAATCACCAAATTTTTGGGCACCACCACTTGAAAACCTTCCTATTCTCTGATTGAGATGGTTTGTGGGAACCAAAATTGGAATAAGGGAATGGAGAGATTTTTTTAGAGAGAATGGATAGACTTCTTCGCAGAACTCTCTCCCGTTTTAGAGAAAAATTTGTTACGCAAAAAAATTCCCTCTTCTTCAGTCGGAAGAAGAGGGAAGTTAGAGAGAATAATTGGGAACGTGGGAAAACCACCCACGTTCCTTATTAATTTAATAAATTAATATTTAATTAATATTAATTAATTAATTAATTATATTAATTATATTAATTAAATAAATAATTAAATAATTAAATCATATTTAATTAATATTTCATTTAAATCATATTTAAATGAATATCTCTCACATAACCTATAGTTTTAATTTAATTAATTTAATTAAATCAAATTTAATTAAATCAAATTAAACAAAAACTATTAATTAATTCTCCAATTAATTAATTTCTAAATTAAATATCTTATATTTAATTTAATCCATAATTTGAATCATATTCAAATATAAATTTCTCTCATAACTTATAGTTTTAATATGTATCATATACACATTAAATTTTAACTTATAGTTTTAATATGAATCTAATTCACATTAAACTGATATTTGAACTTATTCAAATATTTTATTCTCTCATAATTTAATTTTGAATCATATCCAAAATTAAATTTATATAATAAAGTCTAATTAAAATATAAACTTTATATTATAATGTATCAATATACATTATATTAATTCCCAAAGTAAATTTGAACATTTCAAATTACAACCAATATAAATAAATCTCATTACTCTTTATGAGCTAGGAAGGGGACCTAATGGACCTACAGATCAGAAGCTACAACGATATGAGATTAATTGGCTAAACTCATTAACCACATTAATCAATATTCGTTAACTGTGCGTACACTCCACTAAAGACTCACAGCTGAACTCTTCTCACTATAGATATATTTCTGTGTCCACGGATATAGACCAATACCAGTAAGTTAGTCCTTCACAAGTGTTCGTAACTCCAGCTGGGTCAAATTACCGTTTTACCCCTGGGTTACCTCTAGTCCTTAAATACCAGTGCTCCTCTAATGAACAACCTGTTTATGGTCCAACCACTAAACAGAAACCCCTCTCGTGCCATTGAGAGGGTAGGGCCCTTTGTTCAAGTCTCGGAGACACCATTTAAGGGAACACTTATCTACTTACCCTAAAGGTGGGAAGGAGTGAATTCCATCTTGTGTGATTATGTTCCCAGCTCTCCACTCGGTATTGTCCCCAAAATGATAAGAATATTGAGTCGGCAATCTGGCCACTCTCACTCGTATAAATCAAAGGACAATCCCTCGCAAACAGGAGTTCATAATACACTCAGGATTAAGACTAAGTTACCTAGGCCATCCTAATGAAATAGCAATCCAACTAGTTAACGGAGTTACATCTAGTGATTACTATTTCGTGGTCCAGTCTTATGCAAACTCATTGCATAGGATACCCTCACTCGCATGTCACATACATGAACGCATTTGATCAATGTGTCTGTATCAAATACAAAGTGAGCCGTATCCATAGTGTTAACAGGATAAGGTACCCAACCTTAACCCTATACTATAGACTCTTTAAGCTGATCTTGAACATTAATCCCTGTATGTCTCTACATACTGTTCAAGACTCATCAAACAGCTTAGGATGTTAGTTTATTGGATTTGGGTTATTAAGACAAAACTAATAAAATAATCAATAACACTTATTGAAATTAAATAATAAAATACTTTATTAATGACGGTCAATTGATTATATTTACTATCTACGAGTTTTAGGACATAAAATCCAACAAACTCCCACTTGGACTAAAACTCTAGTCCTTATGGGATGTACATAGTAGAGTAATCCTCAAACATTGGAAATGGTAAAATGTACAAGTATATTACATAAAACGTATATATACAAATACAATAAACTAGGGCATCATCATACCCATTACACATCTCCCACTTGCCCTAGGTTACCTAATGTACATATCTCGTAGACCTAGACTTTCTAGATGACCCTCGAACACTTTAGCCGTGAGAGTCTTCGTAAATGGATCAGCAATGTTGTGCTCCGAAGCGATCTTGGTGACGATCACATCCCCTCGTTGCACAATCTCCCGTATCAGATGATACTTCCTCTCTATGTGTTTCCCTCGTTTATGGCTGCGAGGTTCTTTAGAATTGGCTACTGCCCCACTGTTATCACAATATAGAGTGATGGGCAAGTTCATATTTGGAACAACTTCCAAATCATGTAGGAACTTCCTAAGCCAAACTGCTTCTTTTGCTGCTTCACAAGCAGCGACGTATTCAGCCTCCATTGTAGAGTCTGCAATGCATCCTTGCTTGATGCTACGCCATACTACAGCTCCCCCATTTAGGGTGAACACTGATCCCGATGTGGATTTCCTAGAATCCTTATCGGTTTGGAAATCAGAATCAGTGTATCCTGTAAGGATCAAATCCTTAGCTCCATACACAAGCATGTAGTCTCTCGTTCTCCTAAGATACTTGAGAACAATTTTAACCGCCGTCCAATGGTCTAACCCTGGGTTGGACTGATACCTACTGACTATTCCCACTGCATAACAAATGTCTGGCCTAGTGCAGAGCATAGCATACATTAAGCTGCCCACAGCTGAGGCATAGGGAATACGTCTCATATCCTCAACTTCTTGAGGTGTCTTAGGACTCTGTTCCTTAGACAAGTGAACTCCATGCCTGAAAGGTAATAAACCCTTCTTAGAGTTCTGCATCGAATATCGAACCAACAATTTGTCGATATAGGTTGCTTGAGACAGTGCTAGCGTTTTGTTCTTACGATCCCTTATGATTTGGATCCCAAGAACATATTGTGCCTCTCCTAAATCTTTCATTTGGAATTGGGCTGCTAGCCAAGCTTTAACGTCAGTAAGGTAACCCACATCATTCCCAATGAGGAGGATATCGTCCACATAAAGTACTAAGAAAGCTACTTTTCCTTTGTTGATTTTCTTATATACACAAGGTTCATCAACATTCTGGTCAAAACCATAGGATTTGATTGCAGTATCAAACCTAATGTTCCAAGATCTTGATGCTTGTTTCAACCCATAAATGGATCGATTCAGCTTGCAAACTTTTTGCTCTTGACCTTGGGTTATGAACCCCTCGGGCTGAGACATAAAGATACTCTCTTCAAGATTGCCATTCAGAAAAGCAGTCTTGACATCCATTTGCCATATTTCATAATCATAAAATGTGGCGATGGACAAGAGAATCCTTATAGACTTTAACATAGCAACAGGAGAGAAAGTTTCCTCATAGTCAACCCCTTCCCTTTGGGTATACCCTTTTGCCACAAGTCTAGCTTTAAAGGTCTGTACCTTCCCAGCTGAATCTCTCTTTCTCTTATAGATCCATTTGCACCCTATAGGTTTTACCCCTTCAGGTAGATCTACAAGCTCCCACACTGAATTGAAGTACATAGACTCCATTTCAAGGTCCATGGCTTTGACCCATTGGTCCTTATCTACATCATTCATTGCCTGTTTATAGGACAATGGATCCTCAACACCATCATCTGGTATGACAACTTGAGTTTCAGTTAAACCCAAATAGCGGTTAGGTTGTGATACAACCCTCCCACTGCGTCGAGGCATTCTCAACGATTGAGAAGGATGAGATTGACCTGATGTGGTGGTTTCATCAACCCTTGATGAGGGACCAACTTCATCAACAACCCTTGTTGATTCATCAGTAGCTTCACTTAATACTAATTTGCTTCGTGGTTTATGATTTCTCATGTGGTCTTCTTCCAAGAAAGTAGCATTTGTCGATACAAACACTCTATTTTCTTGTGGATCAAAGAATAGACCACCTCTCGTCTCTTTAGGGTAACCAACAAATTGGCATAACCTTGAACGAGGTTCCAACTTCTTGGGATTTGTCACTAATACGTGTGCTGGACAACCCCAAATTCTGAAATGACTTAAACTAGGTTTACGTCCTCTCCATAGCTCGAAAGGTGTTTCAGAAACACTCTTCGAGGGAACATTGTTCAAGATATGAACTGCAGTCTCTACTGCATACCCCCAAAACGAGCTAGGCAATTGAGCGTAACTCATCATTGAACGAACCATGTCTAACAAGGTTCTATTTCTCCTCTCTGATACACCATTTTGTTGAGGTGTACCAGGTGCTGAGAGTTGGGATTGGATTCCATGTTCTATCATATAGTCCTGAAATCTCAAATCCATGTACTCTCCACCTCGATCAGATCGAAGTATTTTAATCTTTTTACTTAATAGATTTTCAACTTCAGTCTTATATTCCTTGAACTTTTCAAGAGCTTCAGACTTATGCTCCATTAAGTATAAATAACCATACCTAGAATAATCATCTATAAAAGAGATGAAGTATTCAAAACCCCCTCTAGCTTTTACATTCATCGGACCACAGAGGTCTGAATGTATAAGTTCTAAAGGCTCTTTGGCTCTATAACCTTTTCCAGTAAAAGGTCTCTTTGTCATTTTACCTTCAAGACAAGATTCACATGGAGGTAATGAAACATCTTTTAACTTGTTTAGAAGTCCATTCTTTACCAATCTCCCGATCCGATCGAGATTTATGTGACCTAATCTTAAATGCCAAAGATAGGTATTGTTATTTGGAGAAATTCTTTGCCTTTTATTTTGAGTATTAGCAGTTCTAAACATCTCATGATTTAAAACTGCTTTTGCTTCATTAGGTCTTAATACATACAAGTTGTTTTCAAGCTTAGCTGAACAAATATGTACACCATTCTTATAAATGAACGCTTCATTCATAGAAAAATTAATTGAGTACATATGTTCAATAAGACAAGAAACGGAAACTAAGTTCCTTTTAATTTTAGGAACTATGTACAAGTTTTCCAAAAACATGAATTTATTTCCGAAAAACAACTTAGCATCTCCCACTGCACGAGCTGAAATGACATCTCCCGTTCCAACCTTGAGTGTCATCTCACTGTCCTCAAGCTGCTTGAAGGAACTAGTTTCTTGTAAAGAAGAACAAACATGGTTAGTGGCCCCTGAATCAAGTATCCAGGCATTTTGGTCATTTTCCACTAAACATGTTTCCAAGACAAGTAAATCATATTTACCTTCCTTTTCTTTCTTCTTAACAAGGTACTTAGGGCAATTTGTTTTCCAATGCTCATCAACATTGCAGTGAAAACATTTCCTCTTGATGGCTACCTTAGCCTTCCCTTTGTCCTCAACAGCAATAGTAGGACCTTTCCCTTTCCCTTCTTTCCACTTTTGAATTTTCTCAGATCCAGAAGGTGAAGGTACAAACCTCCTCTTAGAATGGGCAACATTTGCCTCTTGTTTGATCTGAATGGACGGTTGTCCAAACATCTCTCTAAGAGAGTCCATGATCTGACGTGCAGTGACCATGATCTCATGTTTCTTGCTTAGTATGTCAGACATACTAGCCAAGATGTGGAGGCGAGCCTTGTCATTGGCCTTTGTCCAACGGTCATATGCATCCCTAACACTTTGGGATGCATGTTTAGTGGGGAAAGGAGGACATTCCTCCATTAAGACGAAGCTTAGATCAACGATAACTAAAATCATATTCAGTTTCGATTTCCACGTCGCATAATTTTCACCGGTTAATTGATCTTTTTTAAGCAATGCAATAATTGAGGAAGACATGCTGAAATAGCAAACAATTGACCATATTAGTTATCTTTGTCTTAACCCATTACATAAAACAATCCAATCAATTCAGCAAAAACAAACAATCAAAGAACCCTAATAAAACTAATGATTTAGTTTTTGCAACAATACTTCAGAAGTTTAGAACAAAAATCACCGAAGGGTGATCAATTACTCTTCTTCTGAATTGAGACAATCTCAACTAATTACTAATACCAGAATAACTCTTATTCCTATAGTTCTTAGCTATCGTTGTTCGGTCAAGGATTCATTAACTAACTTAATTCATCCCGTAAGTGTGACCCTACCATTTTCAGATCCCAGAGGTACGCTTCAACAGGCTACCGTTTAGGAAAGACAACTGTTGAAGATTAACCTAAGAAATCCTATCCATTTCTGGAGTTTGCGATGTTCCGACTTATATGATCAAGCCCTCCGAAGGGATGGTCGCTCCAGGACGACACGCAGGCGGATCATAGAAATCTCACGGTGCAACCTAATGGAGGAGACCGTAGGATACGTTGACACGCGTCCTTCTCCCATTTACTATGAACATTTCCCCTATTCACCTTGTTATTGACCCATACAAACACTTTCCGAAAGGAGGCCGCGCCCAGGGCGACACGAAGCCGAGTATGGATCTCACGTGTGAACTCTTAGGGACGTGAAAGCAAAAATAAAAATTGATATATCATATATACCATTTTTCTCCCACTAAAATGTTCTATTAATTTAGGTTTAGTTGCACTTAGCTAAATTCCGGCTAAATGAATCTAACTAAGTCTATTCTTATTATAACACTTATAATAAAACTTTACACTAAAGTTTCTAGGTGTATTAAACCATTTAATTTACCTAGTGACATCTTATGCTAATAGGAATAAGGTTAATTCAACGCCGGTTCCGGGTCAGTTCCCAGGTAGGAGGTGTTCCGTAAACCGTCAACTTAAGTACCCCCAGCCTTAGACAGAACTTTACCGGTGGAGTTCCCTTATAACCTTAAAATCCTATTTGTCCTATTTAGTTTCATTAAACTAAAAATAAGACTTAATTCTAATCCTATTAGAATTAATGTGATCTTAGGTCTATTTAATTTTAAACAATTTAAAATTAAACCAAATTAATCCTAAGATCCTACGTTTGCATGCAACTCTTTATTATAGGTTGACGGTTTCTAATAATCAAATTTTATAACTATTATAAAATTAGTTAATTAGCCATATAATCATACATACTATGGTTTAAATAATTAAAATCAAATTATAATTAAATAAAACCATATTACATGCATACATTATATTAATATAACAATTATATTAAACTATGGATGTAATATGCACAATGCAAATTAATTTTCATCTTTTATTAATATAACAATTATATTAAAAAATATGAAAAACAATCAAGCATACACAATACATTAATTTAAATATAACAAATTATATTTAACTAAGTAATGTCATGCATCATGCTTATTCAATTTCATATATTTAAAATATCAACATATTTTAAATTACTCATGAAATTCATAATCATGCATTAAAACCATACATTATAACATTTATAATATATAAAAATGCATGAACATGCTTAACCTAAGGTGGGATTCATCTAAATGACATCCATAAAGCATTAAATAACAATTGAACCTGTAAAATTGGCCTCTAGGATAAAATAAAGCAATAATTACAATAATAAAGCCTTAAAAAATCCTAAAAGTGCTTTCAAAGCTCCAAAACCGGCCTCAAAACCTTCAAAAAACTTCAAACCGGCTAAAAAATGCTTGAACCGGCCTAAAATAGGAAGAACCGGCCCAAAACCCCTTGAACCGGCACCATATGAAAAAATCGGAGTCGAACCGAGCCGACCGCGCCGAGCCGTCCGTACAGCCGAGTGAACCGAGCCGTCCGTACAGCCGAGCCGAGCCGTCCGTACATCCCGAGCCGAGCCGTCCGTACACCCCGAGCCGAGCCGTCCGTACAAGTGCCGCCGAGCCGAGCCGCGGGAGCCGTCCGTACATCCAGTGACGTCACGATGACGTCATCCCTTCTTCAACCTCCAGCCGCGGATTTTTTTTTTTTTTTTTTTTTTTTTTTTTTTTCGGTTTCCGTACAGAATCGAAAAACTCTCGTTGATGGCCTTCCGGGTGTCCGTTTTGGGCAAATTTGGTGTCAAAAAACTCAGAAAAACACCCCGAATCCAAAAATTGGACTCTAAATTACAGATTTACAAATTAAAATGCCCAAAAACGCAGGGGCCTTTACATTTTGATCTTATCAAAACAGTAAATCTATGGCCAAAATTACAGAAACATTCAATTGAAAAAACCACATTCATAATGCAGAGATCCCACCTAACCAATGCAAATTTTTAAAATTCTCAATTAAAACTGAGATGGCTCTGATACCAATTGAAGGGATGAAAACCCTTTACAGCGGAAAATATACAGAAACTCAATTTTAATTAGAACCTTAAAAATACCAATACATTGGCAAAAAATATTGATTAAACATGCTTTAAAAAATTACAGAGAATAAAACTTACGCTCGTTGACGACTCTGCAATCACCAAATTTTTGGGCACCACCACTTGAAAACCTTCCTATTCTCTGATTGAGATGGTTTGTGGGAACCAAAATTGGAATAAGGGAATGGAGAGATTTTTTTAGAGAGAATGGATAGACTTCTTCGCAGAACTCTCTCCCGTTTTAGAGAAAAATTTGTTACGCAAAAAAATTCCCTCTTCTTCAGTCGGAAGAAGAGGGAAGTTAGAGAGAATAATTGGGAACGTGGGAAAACCACCCACGTTCCTTATTAATTTAATAAATTAATATTTAATTAATATTAATTAATTAATTAATTATATTAATTATATTAATTAAATAAATAATTAAATAATTAAATCATATTTAATTAATATTTCATTTAAATCATATTTAAATGAATATCTCTCACATAACCTATAGTTTTAATTTAATTAATTTAATTAAATCAAATTTAATTAAATCAAATTAAACAAAAACTATTAATTAATTCTCCAATTAATTAATTTCTAAATTAAATATCTTATATTTAATTTAATCCATAATTTGAATCATATTCAAATATAAATTTCTCTCATAACTTATAGTTTTAATATGTATCATATACACATTAAATTTTAACTTATAGTTTTAATATGAATCTAATTCACATTAAACTGATATTTGAACTTATTCAAATATTTTATTCTCTCATAATTTAATTTTGAATCATATCCAAAATTAAATTTATATAATAAAGTCTAATTAAAATATAAATTTTATATTATAATGTATCAATATACATTATATTAATTCCCAAAGTAAATTTGAACATTTCAAATTACAACCAATATAAATAAATCTCATTACTCTTTATGAGCTAGGAAGGGGACCTAATGGACCTACAGATCAGAAGCTACAACGATATGAGATTAATTGGCTAAACTCATTAACCACATTAATCAATATTCGTTAACTGTGCGTACACTCCACTAAAGACTCACAGCTGAACTCTTCTCACTATAGATATATTTCTGTGTCCACGGATATAGACCAATACCAGTAAGTTAGTCCTTCACAAGTGTTCGTAACTCCAGCTGGGTCAAATTACCGTTTTACCCCTGGGTTACCTCTAGTCCTTAAATACCAGTGCTCCTCTAATGAACAACCTGTTTATGGTCCAACCACTAAACAGAAACCCCTCTCGTGCCATTGAGAGGGTAGGGCCCTTTGTTCAAGTCTCGGAGACACCATTTAAGGGAACACTTATCTACTTACCCTAAAGGTGGGAAGGAGTGAATTCCATCTTGTGTGATTATGTTCCCAGCTCTCCACTCGGTATTGTCCCCAAAATGATAAGAATATTGAGTCGGCAATCTGGCCACTCTCACTCGTATAAATCAAAGGACAATCCCTCGCAAACAGGAGTTCATAATACACTCAGGATTAAGACTAAGTTACCTAGGCCATCCTAATGAAATAGCAATCCAACTAGTTAACGGAGTTACATCTAGTGATTACTATTTCGTGGTCCAGTCTTATGCAAACTCATTGCATAGGATACCCTCACTCGCATGTCACATACATGAACGCATTTGATCAATGTGTCTGTATCAAATACAAAGTGAGCCGTATCCATAGTGTTAACAGGATAAGGTACCCAACCTTAACCCTATACTATAGACTCTTTAAGCTGATCTTGAACATTAATCCCTGTATGTCTCTACATACTGTTCAAGACTCATCAAACAGCTTAGGATGTTAGTTTATTGGATTTGGGTTATTAAGACAAAACTAATAAAATAATCAATAACACTTATTGAAATTAAATAATAAAATACTTTATTAATGACGGTCAATTGATTATATTTACTATCTACGAGTTTTAGGACATAAAATCCAACACAAATAGCCTACTTGAAGCTTGATTTATCCCTCCGTTTGTGACAAGACAGAGACTTCACTCTCTCAACTCAAAGCGTAAAAGTCTGAAAAGGAACCTACTAAAATAATAAAGAAGAAAGGCCTATTTGTCTCATTGATAGGGACATATTAACCAGAGAGCCTACAATTTATTTGGAAGCTAAAGTAAAATAAAGCTCCAGATGAGTTGAAGAAAAGCCTAGACTCAAAGCTCATTGAATAAAGAGAGAGGCTCGACTTAGAAATAAAAGACGTTCGGACAGAGGTCGATGTAATTGAGCTCTTCTGGAAAGCACCCACGTAGCGGTAAGCGAGTCCGAGATGGTGGAGTGGGCTTATTAAATTACCTCATAACATAACTCCAACTAAGCTACAACTGGGCCCCAATAATGCCTAGCCCACGTAAGAGCTACTACAAATTCGAGCCAACTCGGCCAACAGCTACTTCCGAGCTTCTTCTAACCTATCCCGCTCTGTAGGTTCAAAGGGTTTCAGTCCAATGGTAAAGCCTCAACCTATTCTTAGAATTCTGATTGATGTCTCTCATATTACATTGAGCCTGCTCCTATTCAACAACTGAGAATGAAAGAGATCTAGTCAAGACTCTGATGAGAATTCCTATCCCTCCTCTTCAGGGATAGCTTCCAATTCGGTCAATCAGTTCCGCTGGACTCTGGAGCTTATTCTGGGACAGATTCCTCTAGCTTCTTCTCATACGACCAGGAAGTCTTGATCATCTTGCTTACTCTTCCCCTTTCCGATCCTCTAGTGGGGTTCCTTACTCTCTGAGTGCCATAGGGGACTCCTCTGACTCTTTCTGACGCTTCTGTAGCCAGGCTACCGGCCGATATTCTAACCTCTTCCTCCCCACCGGATACTACTATAATTCATAGTTAGCGCTTCGCTCCATATCTGGCCCTACTAATTCTTTTTCTTCCCCCTGTCCTTCTTGGTTCTGTCTTAAGAGAAAGGGAATAAGACAAGAGCTGAGCTTCTGATCCAACTCCGGATCTTGCTCCTCTCCTATTGAGTTTGTGCTTCCCTCGATCCTTCTCATTCTACTTTGATAAAGAGATCCAACTCCTATTAGTTTGGTTACCTCAAGAGAAGACTTTCTTCTTTCTACGAAGAAAAGTGAGAAAAGATAAGTTAGTCCGGACGACTCATGAAATTCCACTAACCCCCTTTGAATATGGATTTCTTTCGTTGCACTCCTTTGAAGGATAAGGACTTTCACTTGAAAATTCTTTGAACCTCTCATCATTTTGAGCCGAGTTATTGAATAATGCACTCCTTTGAATTTGATGATAAGGACTGAGCCTGAAAATTCTTTTCACCACTCTGTGGATTTTTTTAGTCAAGTTATTGAATAATGCACTCCTTATTTTATGATAATTCAGTCGTTTCGCCTCAAATTCTTTGACCCTCTCCTTACAGTCGAGTTATTTCATAACCTTCGGACGAACCCTTATTTAAGCACTATCCATATTCAAAACCCTTATTTTGGTTCTACGTAGCTTAATTAGTCTTCTCCTTTCAGTTGAGACCTCCGCTAGGAGCAACGAATTTGCGAAAAGTAGGTCGTCTTGATAAAGAGAAAAAGGGAGTCTCACCTTTCTCGCAAAAGTGCAGATGGGTCAGAAGTACACACTATTATCATCTGGAAAGGCATGTTCACTCTATCGGGAAAAGATAGGACCTAGTAGTTCCCCATACCCACTCCAAAATTATGAATGAGACTGAGTGAAGGATCTTGAGGCTAGACGAAATTGAGCCCACTACGCAGAGAGTTCTTTTCTTGGAGAGAGAGAGAAAAGGAATGAGGGAAGACCAAGATTACTAGAAAGCTATCACTTTCAATCTCCCGCCCAATAAAGGAAGAGGACCACTCTCGAGATCTAGATCAGTCTCAGTTGTCGCATTTTAAGAGGCAGACCTCTCGATTGACCTATTTCAATGGGTGAAGGAGAAGGCTTTCTCGATTCCTGAGGCTTTAGTAATTGAGGACTCGCGACTAGTCGTCTTCTACTTCCAATTCCTTCTTCCAAATTCTCTTTATTAACGAGGAATTTGCTTAGTCATCGATCGATTGGTGATCGTATAGGCTATCCCTGAGACTCAAATTTTAGAGTAAAAGAACTCTTTCTCAAATTCTTTGAACCGCTCCGCTGCATTCTAATGGATCAAAACAAGTCCGAAGGACTGGTCCGAAGTCCTAGTCTTTGAGTTCTCCTTTCTAACGAGACATGAAAAGGAAAACTTTCAGTCGCTTTTCACATTCTTTAAGCGTCTCATTGATTAAGAGAACTGATTGTAGTTTGAGAACTCCTCTTTATTTAATAAGCTTCAATCCTTGATGGGAAAGCAGCTCTAGCAGGAAATCAAGCTTATTTCGGTGTGTCAACCACTTAGAAACTGGGTGGATAAGGAGCGAGTCGGGAGTTCGTATGGTCGATCAGTTAGGGCAGATAGCTGTATGAGCTAACCCCTAATGCTTTCCTGTATAGGATAGAAAGAGCGCACTACTTTCTACTTTCAGGAGCATTCTCCTCCCCTTATTAGGCTCGACCAGTTGAGGAATTCAGGAGAGAGACCGAGTTTACCGAGGCCTGGTGGTGGGACGAAGTAAGTTGACCTACGGGATTCCAAGATTCAATCAAAAGAGAGAGAGAGTTGTAGAGGGAGAGGGAAAGGATCGACCCACTCACCTCAGAGGTAGTACCCCTTTCAAGGGATGTAGTGGGAAGATAACGAAGATGAAAAGCCATTATTCATAGATTGAATGAACGAGGATCAGAAATGGAAGGAAGGGATGAAGTATAGATGGGAAAAACTCCCAAGATTAGGCTCGTATAGTAGACGAGAAAGTCCCCAAGAGTCAGCTCGCCCAGAGGAGGGAGAGGAGTGGGGAACATGGAAGTTAATAGGGTCCCCTTCAGATAGGGAGTCAGTCTCTTTTCTCTTTATCAAAGAAAAAGGCTCGGCTCGGGATCTTCTCTTTCATGTTGGGGGCACAGGAGAGGTTATCAGCTTGACTCTGACAAGTTCTTTGAGTCCCCTGAAGGACCGGAGGGAGGTCAGGAGAGTTGGAGCGTTAAGCTAGAACAACGAAGCAAGAACTCTGAAATATAGGGTGGTTAGGGTCTTCGTAGACTATATCGAAAGAGGGGGAACTTAGAGTTGAATTCGTCTCAGTTAGAGTCTCCCTGCCCATGTAGCGGCACGGGAACGCAGACAGGTAACTCTTCTCGTCAGATCAAAAGAAAAGACTAAGAGGCGCTAGAGGAAGAGTTCGAAAGTAGAAAGATCGGACGAAGACGATCAGTCGATCAGCAGGCTTGACTTGAAAGTAGGGTTATCGAGGATTGGAGAAGGAGAAATTCTAGACTTGAAAGGTTGAGTTCTGTCTGGAGGACTTCTTTTATCCACAGATGAATATTTGAACCTGGACTTGTCCGCTTTAGTTTCATAATAGTGGAATTCGATCATTCTTTGAGCCTGTTACTCGACAAATTATTTGCGCCTCTCCTTCTCAAATTCTTTGATCCTTTCGTTTTGAGTCTCTTTATTCAATGAGCTTTGATCCTTAACATTGGAAGAATAAGTCTTGATTCAATGAGCTTCGATAATTCTTCTCGTGGGTCCGTGTCTCCCATAGAAGGAGTCATGAAATGGAATATGAACCTGTCCGGAGGACTCCCAGAATGAAGATAGACTTGACCTTGAAGTGATTTCCCTTTCTCTTCTTATTCCTTGATTTTTGAATTCATCCGCGTAGTGCTTTCCTTGTTCATCGATAGTAGGTTCTGGTTCTGGAGGAGTTTCTTCTTCATTTCTCTCCCTGCTTTCGTCTTTTCCCCGGTACATGGTAGTTTAATTCTTCATTTCTTTTCTTCATAGGCTTTCTCTTTCTTTCATCTAAATCTTTCTGAAGATTCCTAAATTCTTTCCTTTCGTAACTCACTTCAAAATCGTGGGCGTCAAGCCATTTCATTCCTCTTGAACCTCACCAATGGCCTTCGTTCCCTCCACTGACTTAGAGGCAATGTGTAATAGGTTTGGGGTATCTTTTTCATGGAAGATTGAATCCCATTTTGGGCAGTCAAATCATTCCATGACCCTAGGCAAAATCTGATCTTTTTAAAAAATCTATTCCCTGTATTAAGCTACATAGGACCAACCTGAACCTTAAGAGGAAGAAGCAGAGTGGGATCCTTCCTCTCATTTCGAAAGAGAAATCCCAAAACCACTCACGGCACGGGAGGTTAGCATACAAGACTTTCAAGAAAACTTCCTCGCATGAGAAAGATCCCACTAAACAAATCTAGCTTCACGACCGAACTAAAAGATATTGACGTCTTTGCTGTGTCTATCCTTCCTCAACGAAGAATGAAAGAGAGTAGGGGGTATAGTTTCGTTTGCTAACACTGAGAAGAATGACCTATTTAGACCTTGATTATCGGTCAAGCTTTTTTTTACCTTTAGTCGCACCTTTCAGACCTCGTATTCTCTCTTTCTGGAGGCCGGATAGAAGGCGTCTTCTCTCTCATTCCCCTACTGATCTGATGATGTAGGCGGCGTCCGACCCAATGTATAGGCCTTCTTGCTGACATCGGAAAGATCTAATACACGAGGTTATGAATCAGTCTCGCAGTCTTAATCTACTTTAGTCCTATTCTACGAAGGAGAGAATTCTTCTAGGTTTCCTCAGCTTCTTCCGGAACCTATGAAACTAGTGACAAGGTTGCTCTCTCTCCTTTGAGTTCCATCTTTTCTACATCTACATTGTGAAAAGAAAGCTAACGGGAAAGGCAAGATTCTTTGCACCTTTGGAGGGGAAGAAGAAGATCAGACTGCTCCTACGAAGCCGAAGCGGTCAATCTATCTCTTTCGGCAGAGGTTGCGGATGAGATTCCCAATCCCCTCAAGCAGAAGATAAACGATTAGGATTGAAAGATTAGGACCAGATCCAGACATCAGAAATACTTTTTCTTTCATCATAGTCTCGAATGAATAAAGAAGTAGACGACCCATACAACTACTTATTCTATGGGAAAAGGTAGATCAGTAGGGTATCAACTCTAAGGTGGCCCGAGGTGATGTGAGAGCTTTTATGGTATGATATATCCGAGAATCAGTCTAAGACTGTATCCTACGAAAAAAGATTCCCAATCAATGGAAGTTGGAGAACTAACTACTCATCCCACGGAGCGGAAAGGACCCAATTCAGAGGACCAAAGATCTCAAGCTAAGGCCCTAGGGACATGTCCCCATCCTCTGGATTAATAGACTTCATTCCCATTTTTGAAAATCGACATCTCTTTCATTCTTGAAGTCCCCAGAATGAGTCCGCTCGAGCTACCCGCTGAAGAGATTCTTTCTCTCCTTCTTGATAAGAACTGATGGGATAGCAAGAAGAATCCCGAATAAGACGGAGCCCTTGAGTTGAAATCCACTAGAGGGTAAGCATATAGGATTCAGACGTAGAGCCTTAAGACCGTGAGAAATCGGATCACGGTGAGGAGAAATCTAGGAAAGGAAAAGAGAAAATGAGCACAAGAAGTAGCCAAGGTTGCGAATATTGCCTGGTATTGAAGTAGGGTCAGTGGTCGGTACCCTTGGTCTCGCTTTTCTGAAAAGATTCTCAATATTCTATCAAGGAGTAGGATGAGGTCACAGATTCAAGCCATAGCAGAACCCAGTCTGGATGCAAGAAAAGAATGAGGCCACCTCGCCACCCCCCACGAAGACTAAGAATCTATAGCAATTCTCAAGAATCAAGATAGATATCATTCCCATAAAGATGATAAGAGAGAGAGAACTGGGCATAGAAGAAAGAAGATCATAATTCGAAGAATCATATCTCAAAGGCCTGAACCTCATAAATAGATATGAGATCAAACCCTTGTGACCCTTTCATTCATCAAACTTAGAGGTTTAGGAGTTCGTTCAACTTTCAAATCAATCTTCAGGATCAAGACTGAGGAGGCCTCAACCGGTGGGCCTTGGAATTGGCTTTGAAGAAGTTTCTAGTCTAGGGAGGGTAGCCAAAGCAACCCAGTTGGGAAATTGATCTTTACTGAGTTAACGAGGTTAGCCCTAGCCTCAAGAGCGAACTCATAGGGGTCCGTCTTTCGTATATTCGTCATAATAGAATAAGAAGAAATAGGTCGATCTTTATCAGTCTCAATGGGAGCTCGACCCCTTTTGTAATAGTCTTAGAAATCATCAAAATGCAGGGAGTGATTAATCAGAATTTTTGAATATCGTTAGAGAGTTCCCACCTTCTTTGATCAAAGAAAGCGGATGCCTAGCTCTCCACCACTAGTGGACTGCAGTCCCAGAGATGTCGGCTCCTATCAACCAATCTCGAAATCACTTCGTCAAAGTATGGTGTAGATGATTGACTGAACTATTGAATATGTATCGAAAGTTCTCATTCTCAATTCAGTCAGAATTCCAAGTCAGATTGATAATAGGATTTCCACATCATCGAAATGTGGTGATTTCATGGGGGTAGTGAAATTTTTCTTGGTAGAAGTTCTTCTCCTATCCTCATCCTAAGTCCCCAGGCTAAAAGAAAGGTGATGAATTCACTAGTCCTAGAAAATTCAGACTGTGATTTGACTCGATTTGAGACTGAGGTGCAAAATTCACACTTTATTCATGCCTTTCGATAGAGGTTCTTTCAACAATTCTCTCTCTTTCTACCACTCTTAAGACTCAATTACATCGAGCCTTGAAAGTCCAAAAACATTCGACAATGTATAAATCCAAGTGAAAAGAGAAATATGCCACTTGATTTAGCTTATCATTCAAGAAATAATGAAAGAGATCTAGCTGACCGGTCCGTGCTATCTTAATTAGTCAAGAACAACCCCAGAGTCAAGTGAAAGCGAGTTTCAATAGTCACTGAAAAACATGTCCGAAGTAGCTTAATTCAGTGATGAAGGTAAAATAGGAGGGAGCGGACTCATCCGAAGCAAAGAAAGGGAGCGGAGTCTCGACCTAGCCTCCAGCTTCTTATTGCATTAGAACTCCTTTGATCATTCTTTGAGCCTCCGCTGCTTGGAGCAATAGCTACCCTGTAGTGTATCGACTAATTCATACATACAGTTTGAGAGCGCGCAAATTGCGTCTTGCTACACTGAAAATGTGAAGGTAGAAGCCACCGCTACGCGGAGCAAAACTGACAGAAAGTGGTTGTTTCATCGCGTAGTGGATCACTGAAAGAACCTTCTCATGAACCTCAAATTCAACCAAAGAAAATCAAAGAATGATCGAAGCGACTGAAAGTTAAGGAATTATCCCTTATTAAGATTCTGAAGCCCTTGATTTTTTGAAAAAACTCGACTCAAAATGATAAGGAGAGGTGAAAGGCTCATTGAACTCGACTGAGGTTAGGAAGGAGAGGGTCAAAGCCCTCAATCAAAAAGGACTTATCCCTTATTAGGAGTGTAACTTGTCTACTATATGAATCTTTTTGAAGTCAAACCCTCCTACTGCAAGGTGAGGCTCTGCCTGCCCTTCCTTTCTCCTAGAATCCACTCCCAAATGAGGCGGAGGACGATGTACTAGTCAAACTTCTTGAGCAGCTGAGATATTGAACAACGAAGATTTGATGGAATTACTGATACCAGGTCCTTCTATTCAAGTTGTTTATGTATCGCCTCAATGAACAAGGGGTCGATTTGACTCGAAGCCTAGACCACCTCAATGAACAAAGGCTTTCATCCTACAACGGTTAATGATGCAATGGGAGAAGTTTCTCTTTTCTCATTTTTTCATTAATGTTGGCCCAGTCGAGGCTCGTCCATGCCCAATCCCAATGGACAAACCTGAGATCCGACCTCTACCCCTAGCTCTATAAACCACCAGTCTTCCCTATTGCCATCAAGCCCTCCTGGGCCTAATCCTCTTTCTCAAAACGAGTCTGAAGTGAAAGGGCTTTCAACATTGACGAAGACCAGCGCTAATAAGACAAAGAAGTGGGGGCCTTCCTTTCATGAATCAGTCAGAACTCATTAGTTGAATGAGGGATCAAGAGACGGATAGGGTGGGAATGGTATATCAATCATTGGTGGACCTTCCCTTGAACCGATCATGGAACTTGCAATTAAACTACCACATATCGGTTCTTCCATTCCATCTGACGTTGGGGGGAAAGAAGGTTAGAAAATGTATGTGGTGTGGGTTCATCTCTTTCGACCTATGAAGGTGAACGAGAAGGCGAGGGGACCCAGACTTGAGATCTCTTCTCTATGGCGGGAGGTTGATTTCCTCTCGACGAGTGTGTTGGGGGGCCAGAGAGAAGGAGTACCTATGCCTCTTAATCTCTAGGATGACCATTCTAAGCAGTCGTAGGCGAAGGAGACAAGGGCGAGGCACCTTTGATAGAGGAGACGAAACCTCCATCTCGCTCCATAGGTAATAATCTCAATCCGCTTTTCCTTTGATAGTTATACGTGCTAAAACTGGGAAGCCCCCCCTTTCTTCTTATTAGGTTGATTGGTTTCGAACCCTAGGGCTACTTGCTGCTCTAACCTCTTTCTAAGGGAGCTTGATGCACTCTACTCGTTAGTACTAAAGGACGAAGACAAGAGCGAAAGGAGGGACTTGAACCCTCAACCTCAGCCTTGGCAAAGTTATGCTCTAGCATTAAGTTATTTTCGCCAGCTACGGTAGTGGCAAAGCACTACTAAGCAATTCACGTATCACTAAGAGACGGCTGATCCTTTTTCGTCGGACCACACTCTTGACCGTAGATCAAGCTACGAGCACGAGTAGGTAAGCGGCTAGAGGGGAGGGGCGGCTGGGATGCCTTTGAAATCAATCATAGGCCTAACCCTAATTACTAGACCAACCTTGTGCGAGTTGTAAGGAATCTTGGTCTCGAGTCGAGCTGGGGCCTCATTTCATTCTCGTAACGGGAGTGAGTGCACCGCAATACTAGACATTTCCTCCCAGCGGCGGTCTTGAAAGTTTAGTCATTTCCTAAGCTAACAAAGACAAATCCTCTCTTTTTACGATAATCCAAGTAGCAGCTCCATGAGTCCGCTCGGAACCAATCGATTCCCGAGCCATTCCTTCTCCTCTTTCGGTTGGCCTTTACTAGCCACTAGAGCAAAATAGAACAATCAGTGAATGAACAAGAAGAACCCCTGATTTTGACCGGATTGTAGACCTTTCTGTCTGGCTATGTATATGGATGTGCATAAAGAAGGGACGGGACATCTCTCTCCTCTTTTTTGGGAAGAAAAATCAAGCTCCAGATGAGTTGAAGCGGCATCTCACGAACCTCTGGCTGAGGCAGTACCATCCTATAGGCAGGCATTTTGGAGTCTTTGGATGCATGTCTTTTCTTCATATTCTTGCGCTCTTAAGAGAAATTGTCTCCAAGGCCACCGCCTACTCAGTTCCATTCTGAGTTGCACTCCTTTTAAGAATAATGATAAGTCTTTATTCAATTAGCTTCTCGCCTTTAAGTCGAGCCTCTCCTTCGCAAATTCTTTGCCCCTAACCGCTCCTTTTATTTTGAGATGAATATAGATGAAATTCAGGCGCAAAGCGAAGCGACTGGAATGTGTGAAGGAGCTCGATTCAATTTCAGTTTCGAAGAAAGTCGACTGATAAGGTTTGAAGAAAGTCAACTGATAAGGTTCGAAGAAACTCGACTAATAAGGAGAGGAGAGGAGAGGATAAGAGCTCTTATATTTAGAAACAACTCGACTAAAAACAAATCAATGAACAAGTTGAAAATCAGATTGAATAAAGGGTGAGAAATCCATATTAAATAAAATTAAGACCTTCGCGGAAGAGACAAAAGTACCTTGTTCCTTGAGGCCAACTTTCTCTCTGATGTTTGAGAACTGAATGCTGTGAAGCAGTGGAATCAAGTTCATGGAAGAAGTTTGCCTAGGGAAAGAACCCCTTCTTCACTCATTTCGTGGATCAAGAAATTCTACATTGGAGCGCAGGAACTCTTCTTTGAGTTAGAGCCCCGGTGGAAAGGTCAACTAAGAAAAAGAGTGAACAATTAGAATTGACTAAAGAAGCTAAAGGAGTCGGAGATTCAGAGTCAATTAAATGAAGGTGAACGAGTTTGTCCACTTGCTAATTAGCTTGTGATCAAGGAGGGTGATTCTTCGAGTAGGTTCTATCGGCTTGACCTCTTTTCGTCTGTAAATCATCACTCTTTCTCCTCATCCATATACCACTGGGAGTGGTCGAAGTGCTTCCTGAAACAAGGACGAAGAAAGGGTTAGGAAATAACGAGTCTCAGGATCGGGGCAAAGTGAAGGAGCTCGACCAAGATAAAAAAGAATAGGATAGGGGATCTTCTTCTTTCTTGAGAGAAGTGTCCCGACTTTCTGTTAATCAGAGGGAGCAAGAGCGTACACCGGCAGCTCAACAAAAGGGAGGCAGAAAGGTAGGGGAGGCATCGACAGGCACCTAAGAGGCAGGCAGATTAGGCTCGACCTTCATAAGTAAAACGAATTTTCACCCTTACAGTCGTTCTTCCTTCTCTTATTCTTTCTTTGCTATGATCAAAGATGAACCAGGAACATGATAAGTGTAATAAAGAGGTCCGACTATCCATGGCCGAATAGAAAAGAGGTTCAAAGAATTTGAGACACGAGGCATCAAACTCAAGCTAGATCTCAGGCAAATAGGACCTTGCTTACAACTGGACTCCCTATTACTTACATGACTTTGACCGCTTACGTCTAAAATCAGTACGAAAGCCTAGGAGCGGAAGAAAAAAGTCTATTTTCTCATTCTCTCTTAAGAAAGGAAAGACCAACCCCTTGTTCATTAAGGCGATAAAGAGGTCTAAGAAAATCTTGTAGAACCGGACCGCTCAGTTAGAAGTCATGAAATTCCATATGAACCTAGAAGGATGAAAGTACGGACAGAAGTTTTGGAATGAATGAGTCACCTGGACCTTTCTTTTTGGTACTACGTAGCTTAATTAGTCCTCTCCTTTCAGTCGAGTCCTCTTCCATTATTTCTACATCTACATTGTTCAAAGAAAGCCTATCAAAAGGACCAGTCTCGCTATTTCATCCCTCTCCTTCGCGCTCGAGCGGTGACCAACTAACCTATCCTGGTCTGAAGATAGGAGTCTTTCGAAGCAGACCATCCAATTGCATAATTTATGGTTTCGATAAGAATACACTACTCTTCTGACTCGTGAACTCAGCAATACTCAAAATCGGGTTAACAAGCGAATTAGTCTTGATCTGACCTACTCCCCTACTCCTACTCTTGGATTCTGACTAAATGCAAGCGGCTAGGGCTATTCTCCTTCCTGTCTGGCGAAAGATCTCATTCATACTCTCTCTTATTCTATCATACTGGTTCTTGATTCGTAATCCGACCCGTCCTTGGACTTGTTTATCCATATTCACCTTTGCATTTCTGGTATTTGACTCCAACTAAAATTGGAAGAAATGCTTTGTACCGGACTAGAATTTCCCCAGGTTTCAGCAAGCTCTCACCATGTAGTGGGATCTCTCTCCGATCTCCATGGAGTAAACTACCTCTCTTTCTATCTTTTCTCTTTCTCCAACTCGGTCTTCTCAATTCCATCGAGGACTCAGAACAAAAAGAAATGTGTGGTAGAACCCTTAACTAAATACTAAATAGAAGAAGACTCCTCTTGCTCTTCTTTCCTTCTGCCTTCTAAAGCATTCCACTGCCCCGGACGATGCGGTGAGCTTACTGCTTATCCAGGTAGAGATTCAGATTCTTTACGGAGTCTTTTTCCTTGAAGTAATTTACCCACCGGTATTTGACTGGAATGGACGTGGAATCATCATTTCGAGTCAGAATCGGGACACCTTTTACCATTCTTTCTATTTCTCACCACAAGTCCTCACGCGCATTCAAGGTCAAGGTCAAGCTGATCTACCCGAGAGAGACTACTAAAGGAGATGGGAAAGCCAACCATCCGATCTCAGAACTCAAGCAAGGACAAGAAATCTTCTGAAAGAGCTGCGACAGACCTCGTCCGCCTGAGCCCAAAAGTCTAGAGCTGAAACTAGGGATGTGGTCTGAAAGCCTAAGCCAGCGGTCCGCACCTTCTTCTTCAGCTTTCATATTATTTTGAGAGAGAAAGGGCTCGGTCTAATTCCTGATCATATAAATATAATGAATCAACAAAGGTTGAATATACCCTTGCCACATGGGTTCCTTTGACTGGTAAAAAGAGCTTTCCGCTCTGATGGTAATCGATTTGCTATACCAATTTCAGGTGATATCAGGAAGATTGAATCGTAAAATCAGTCTTGCTGATGTATTTCGCAAAAGTGAGAGAATACGGAGGTTCTTTGATGAAAAAAATTATTCATATGTCAGAGACCTATGTTATTTCATTTGTATTCTTTCGTGTTGTTATCTATGCACTATTATGCTCACCCATCTTTCCATTCTTTCATTGAGAAAACCGACCACGAAAGGACTTCGAAGAAGAAGAAATGGGTAAGGCTAAGATAAGGGCCTGTTCATAATCCCTATGATAATTGCTTGCTTGACTAATTAAGATTTGGACGGGAGAAGAGTTCATAAATTGGGGGTTATCAGGTAGAAAGTTTCTTTCTCATGGCTTGCTAGTAGAGCACAAAGAATCAGGATTTTTGAAGAGGGAGGTTTGATTCATTTTCAACGTAGGGAAGGATAGAAAGGGGTCCTCCTACGTCCGCGCAGTGATAGGCTAAGAGAAAGTCAATGAACAAGGGCTTGACCTTTCCTATACCAGGATGGATTTCAGAGCTGAGGGGAAAGATTGAAGAGAGACCAAGGTTTTCTAATCATTCCATTGATAAGGCGGGCGGTGAATAGGGTTAGTGTGCCAGTTCGGAGGATCAGGCATCTGCTTGCTTTTCTTCTTTATTCGCTGAGTATGACTCATGAGAGATCGATCATGAGATGGCCTTCAATGCCTTATGCCTTTCTTTGAAGGAGAAATCCTTTATATATTGAGCGCTATTTCAGTAAATGAAGAAAGAAGAAAGGTCTTATCATTCCCGAATGAGGCATCCTTAGACAGAGCAAAAAGAAGGGATAATTCAAGGTCGAGCGGATCTCACCACTGATCTTTTCCCAGCTTCTACCGACTCCTATCTCCTATCTCTCGATAAAGTAGCTAAGAAGTCAATGAACAAGGGGGAGAATGAGGAGAATTCAATCTGAGGAAGAGTTGGAGCAGTCGAGACCGAATCTGAGGAAGAGTCCTACCTTCCATCATCATAAAGAGGAATAATAAAGAATTCTCTCTTTCCGTCAGTCTGTCTCCATGAGACTCTGATAGGGTAGGGAATAAGTTCTAATTCTCTAAGTTGAGTTAGCTTTCTTACTTAGAAGGTAGAATACGACGTAAAGTCGCTATCCTAGTTCGAGGCTAAGCTGTGCTTTACCGAGAAAGAGCTGCTGAGTTGGAGTTTGACAGGTAACTAAAATCGAACGAAAGGAAAGAGAAGGCGGAGTAAGGCGCAAAGCGAAACGACTGTTCAGTAATGCATTATGAAATAACTCAACTCAAAAATCAAAGGTTCGAAAAAGCTCGACTGATAAGGAGTCAATGAATCTTTACTCATTTAATAAGAAGGCAAAACGACTTAATTATAATATAAAGAAGGAGTGCATTATGAAATAACTCAACTCAACAATCAAAGGAGAGGAGCGAAGCAAAGCTCTTTAACAGGAGTGCAAGTTGACGCTACGCATAGCGGGAAAACATAGCTTCACTAGAGAAAACAAAGGGATAAGCCACCGACCGAGCCGGGAACAAAGGGCGAAGGCACCGCTCTGCTACGCTAGGCTGAAAAAGGGAAAAATCAAGGGCAAAGCCACCGACCGAGTTGGGCTTGTCCAAATCAGCCTGGCCAAATCCTATACTTAGAAGCCATCGCTACGCGAATCGGTAACTTCTACCTTAATAAAAGAAGGGTAGCATAGAAATCAATCGAAAATCTTCTTTGAACCTTTCTATTCGCCCTTTGAAGGGTAGCTACGCGTAGCGGTTCTACGTTTGTATTTGAAGCGTAGCGGACAGGGACAGCCTGAAAGCACTTGATTTGAATCTGGAACTACTGGATATTTATCCCTACGCATAGCCGAAAAGTCTGTCAACCAGAGTGATCGTGACCCCTACGCGTAGCGACTTAATCAGCTCTTTCAGTAGTAGTTCCTTCCTTTTCTAGCATGAGGAGCCTGGGTGGTCTTGGTGAAGAGCGAAAGCTTAAAGAACAAGAGGAGGAGGTGGAGGCGCAAAGAATTTGAGGGGGAGAGCCTGACGGAGATGGAGATAGCGTTAACATGATGCGCGTGCGAAGCCACCACTCCGTGGGAGTTATGGTTCCTAATGGTTATAGAACATTCTCGCAATCTAGACAGAAACCGAAGGAAAAGCCGAAACTTCGGCTGACTTCGAGCAAAACCTCAGCTCCCTTCAAGGAGCTGAGTCAGTATACCCCTACGCCACAAAAAGCAAAAGTGTGAAGGCGAAAAAAGAAGGCAGTCGGATCGATATCCCTGAAAGATGGAAAAGCCAGACTACAGGCCAGACCTATTCACGAGGAAAAGGAAAAGAGGTAGGGGCTTTGGGTCTTTATATGTTAAGGCTCGTCAAAGTGCGGAAAACATACTTTTCAAAGGGAATTCAGAGAGAAAAGGGAATACAGAGATGTCTATCCGTATCCGTGACGGCTAGGCGTAAGCCACTCCTCAGAAAGTATGATGGGCGAAGCCCTACAAAACCGGCAAGAAAGAAAGAAGAAGTAGAACAGGCAGGCGCAAAGAATATTGCGTGTGTGAGGGGCAAAGAATGATCGAAGAAGTCAGCAAATATTCAAGGCGAAGCCACCCAATAAGGTCGAACAAAGTTACTATGTTAAGCAAAAAATATGGCAAAAAAATATGAAGAGCGAAGCCACGTTCTTCGTTTGGGAAAGAAAGAAGAAGTCGGCTACCTTGAATCTTGAATGCTTTTGAATGGTTATACTAACTTTGAGCAAGATAGATGGAACCCGAAGGGAAAAGCCAAAACTTTGACAGACTCCTAGCAAAACATCAGCTCCTGTAGAGGAGCTGAGGAAATACACCCCTATCCCTCCCTAAAAAACCAAAGAAAAAGCAAAATCAAAGTCTGAAGACTAAAAAACAAGGTAGCTGGGTTTGGTGTGGATCGATATCCCTGAAAGATGGATGGAAAAGTCGGACTACAGGCCGGACCTATTTATTAGTTAGTGAGTGAGTTAGCGAGAATCGGACCTATTAGTTAGCAGTGAGAAAAAATGGAAGGAAAAGCCGAACTACAGGCCGAACCTCTCACGTAGCGGTAGGAAAAGGATGAAAGGAAGGGGCGAAGCACCTTTACCGAGTTGACGAGGGGAAGGGCTTTAGTGTCTTTATATGTTGAGGCTCCTAAAAGTGCAAAATTAATAGTAAGTTCGAGCAAGATAGAGGGAAATCGAAGGAAAAGTCAGACTACAAGCCGGACCTATTAGTTAGGTAGGAAAAGGACGAAAGGAAGGGGCGAAACAGCTTTACCGAGTTAATGAGGGGATGGGGCGACGTGTCTTTTTTAGGCTCATAAAATAATGAAAAATTGACGTGAAAAAAGCATAGGCATCCGTGACGGCTAGGGAGTATAAGGGGCGGAGCCTGACAACAAGAAATTGAAAAAGAGAAAGTATAAGGGGTGGAGTCCAAGAGCAAGAACAAAGGAATCTGTCTCTAGAGGCTAGACCGCGTAGTGGGCTCTTTCCCGAGTTGACAAGAAAAGAAATTGAAGGATTAGAGGAGCAAAGAATTTGTCGTTCAATGGATCGATGAGTATGACTGATTTTTAGGAATAGAGGTATGAATAGAAGCAAGAACGAATAATATAGGATTGACAGAGATTTCCCAACAAGTAGGGATCAATAGGGACGAATACGACTGAAGCAAGAAGTAGCAAGAGGTGTCAGGGCTGGGGAATCAGAATCAGTAGTACCTCTTTCTGGGAGTTTGAAAGGTAGAAAACTCCATATCGAAGAAATTCAATCTTCTTTGAACCACTCCGTGGGTCGTAGAAAAGGTCAATATGGGAGATTTCATACTAGTCCTTCGAAATATTAGTGGAATGGAAGACAGTCAAACCCTGAATTTCATGATTTAACCCTGGCTTATTTGTGCAAGATAAGCTGATTTCACTCCGTAATCGAATGAGAAGATAGAATTACCGTATAGTGGAGTAATCCTACTAGGGGCGATCGAGTCAACTCATCTGGAGCTTGATTTTTTGTCAGCGGGAATCTTTAAGTAATTTCTTTTTCTTTCTTTCTCAGGAGCTCCAGCGTAGCGGACAGCCGTCAACTACTTTGACTTGCTCCTGTCTTCTCAGGGCAATATTATTTGCGCCTGTCTTTCTCAGGATCTTTCTTAGGAGCGGAAGCCTATCTCCGCGTAGCGGACAGCCTGAAAGCACTTGAGATTTCTTTCTCCTACGCGGAAACTTTTTCTTTCTCCTTTATTTATCTGGAACTATTAGTAGGAACTAGATTCAATCGCTCTGCTACAGGTTAGCTCTCGCTCCAAGCAGATCCAAGGAAACTAGATTCAGTCGCTCCACTACAGGCTAGCTCTCACTCCAAGCAGATCCAAGCAAGCAAATTCCGGCAGATCCAAGCAACGGAGGCTCAAAGAATGAGAAGAAAGTCAGAGTATGAATAGCCTAGACTAAAGTTCGTAGTAGGAAAAATCAGTTAAGGCGGAAGAAAGCCTATCATGTTCTCAGTCCCACGTAGCGAAAGGTTCGCAGGGAGAAGACTACAGGTCCCGCTCCGTCTTCCGCCTTTTTTGAATGTATAGGTCAAAACCATCCAAAGGCTCGACTGAAAGGAGCCCAACATTCAAGCTTCATCAATGAATTATCGAAGAATGATCGAAGCGACTGGAAAGGTGCGAAGAAGCTCGACTAAGAAGGAGAGGCAGAAAGAATTTGCGAGGAGAGGCGACAATCGGAGGGGAAAGATTCTCTTGTGAGAACTTCTGGTGGAAACTTTTTCTTTCTCCTTTCTTTCTCTAACTACTTTGATATTTATCCGAAACTATAACAATTATCCAGAACTACTTGATATTTACCCGGAACTATTAGTAGGAACAACTACTTGTAGTTGTAACGGAGGCATAGCTGTAGCGATTAACCCACTTTCTTGAAGCGTAGCGAACAGCCGTCAACTACTTTCATTCTCTCTTATCCTGTATCTGGAGCGTAGTGGTGAAACCACTTTCTTGAATAGGATTTGGCCAGGTTGAATAGGACAGGCCGGTTGGTGACTTCTCCCTTTTATGGTGGCTTCGCCCTTTGTTTGATCCAGCAGAACTACGTTTTCCTGCTACGTGTAGCAGTCGGTGGTTTTGCCCTTTTATAGGCCGGATAAAATCAAAGGCCTCTTTTCCAAGAATAAGGATCGAAGGGGACCGCTCCGTTAGGAGTCATGAAATTCCACTAACCTACTTTGAATATGGATTTTTCATTGCACTCCTAATCCTAATAAGGAATAAGGAAGGACTTTCGCTTTCTCTTTATTCAATGAGTCTTGATTTTTGTATTGAGTCGAGTTATTGAATAATGCACTCCTTCGTTATATTATAATTCAGTCGTTTCGCCTTAAATTCTTTGACCCTATCCTCTATTTGGAGTCGAGTTATTGAATAATGCACTCCTTCTTTATATTATAATTCAGTCGTTTCGCCTTAAATTCTTTGACCTTCTCCTTACAGCCGAGTTATTTCATAACCTCCGAACCACTCAAAATATATCGGAGTTTGGTATAAAGACTGTTTTTTACTTCCATTCCAACAAGAAAAGGGAATGTTATGGCAAGAACAGTGTGAGAATATGAGTCCCAAAGGGTACTTTGAACTTCATCGGTCAGAGTGGAACAGTCGACGGAGACTCCACTGGCCGAATCTCATGAATCAAGATCTTTCGGAAGCTACTGGAGTTTAGTGAGATATTTCAGAAGAAAAGAAAATCAATAGAATAGAAGCTTTTCAACAAAGCTAGTTCCGACACTGATTTTTCTGGGGAGGATACAAGAACTCAATCTACTCCAGCGTCTACTTAAGAAAGAGATTGTACGGGGGTGGAATCCTTGATTTTCAGAAAGATGCCTTAGTGGATGCGATAGGGGAAGGAACCCAACCAGTGGACCGGGGAATAGGAACCATCTCAAGGTAAATAAATGAACAAAGAGGTGTTTAGCCTGAATCTCAGACATCCGACAGAGGAAGCACTAAAGCAAAGCTATAGCTTCTGAATCTGCCACTAAATTGCTACCACTGAAAGGGATGAAACTGGTCTCAGAGTGGAAGGAGGCTCAAAAAATTTGAGAAAGGAGATGCGAGCCAGGAAGTGCCCAGCGCGCCTTTTTCAAGGGTTTACCCTATAGTTAGGAGCAAAGAATTTGCGAACGCGAAGGACTAGAAATCCATTATTTTAAGCCCGTAGAAGGCTGTGATATCTTTTTTGTAAGATAAGAAAAAGAGAAGCGAAGCGACTAAATCTAATAGGAGGAGTGCCAGTCTGAATCCTTGCGGTGCATTAGGAGGATAGGCCAAAGGTTGATTATTTGACTTCGGAGCCTTTTCTCAAATTCTTTGAGCCTCCTCAATTTCTGAGAGCCTTGTTTATGGGAAAGTTGATAATCTACCTATGAGGTAGTCTGAATACCTATGTCAACTAGGGGAAAACCCTATCTAAAGCCGACTGGTCGAGCTAGAGATTATGAAACGATGGTATTACTTCTTTCTTTCACACCGCAAAGTGGGAATACTTTTTTTCTTTCAAACCAACGATCCGAGATGACGAGCAAAATCTCATAATTTCTCCTAACCCCGATCAGGCCATGAAACTAAAATAATGAGGGGTGCCCTGACTACTACTCAGAGTGATAGCTTGAGACATATTCAGGACCTAAACATCTTGTTCGGAAACTGAGCCTTAGTATCCTATGCACACGACTTAGTCTTCTTTTTATTCATGTTTGGGAACATAAAGAGAGAATGAAGACAAATTTTCTCTCTTTGTGGAGGAAACTAGCTGATCCTACTGTATTAGCTGCCACTGGTCTCGGTCGAGGAGGATTCCTCGAGCTATTCAAACCGCGTAGTGGGTCGCAGAGTGGGGTCTTTCCTGAACCCTCATGAACTCAAAAAAGCTGCTGAGCTTATTTATCTGATTATTGCTTTTGAGATTTGAGAACCTTCCCTTCCTCTTTCAGACTGAAGATCTGAAACACGGTAGAGCTTGTCTCCTCAATGGTCTCGTCGCTGCCTTCTGGTTGTTCCTGGGGTCTGCCCCTGCGCTCTACTCTCAGAAGTGGCTTTCAGGACCTCGAAAGGTTTGGATTGAAAGTTGCTTGATCCATGCTTTCTTAAGACTCCCTATAAATATAAATCAGATATCGAATCCTTCATTCGTGACAAAGAAAGTGCACCAACATTGACTGAGTTTATCCCATAAGTTCAAAGGCTTGTTGATTAGCTTACGAGAAGATCGGCGAATTTCTCATCCTACCACAGGAGCACGAACTTCTTTTTCCACAATTCGAACTACTTTTTTTCTAAAAGAAGAACAGCTAAAAAGCAAGGACTGCTGGGACGAATCCAAAGCCGATCTTGCAAAAAAAAGTCTTTTCCATCCATAGGATGTACTTTGGTCAGTTACGGAGCGAAATCCAGATTTATAACAGAGGAGAGGAAGTATGAAAGAACATCAGATTAAGCTATCAAAACGATAAATACAATCTCTTAAGAAAATAAATACAATCGATTAAGAAAGAAATAGAAAATCGATCAAGAAAAGAGATCAAGATGCCAGATTAAGCTATCAAATCGATCAAGAAAAGAGATCAAAACATCGGATTAAGGTATCATTATCGCGGTCGACGTCATAAGCGAGTCTTTCGGAGAATCTACCACTCCTACAATGACCCACAGGATTGCCTATGGGTGGATGGAAGTTTTCTTGTCAAACATTTGGAAGTCTATAAAAGAGAAATTTCACGCTCAAACTCTCTTTACTTGCTTGACTTGTGTAAACTCTCATCGAACTTTGAAAGTCAAATCAGGGTAGAAAAGGATCAGAAAAGATATCCCGATCATCTAACCCACGGAGCGGTATCGCTGATCTCTGACCTTGAAGCCTCAGCTGCCCAAGAATTGATCCTGCAAGAAGAAGAGCGACTGCCTGCCGAGGTAGGCTCCGGGAACCTCTCCTTATCCATCAAGATCTGTAACCTCTTCCTCTTCTTCGACTTCGAATGAAACTGTGCTCCTTCTTCCTTTGCTTCCGAACCATCCTTTTGATAGGCTTGATATTCCTAATTAAGGACCTCTTTATGGAACCTGACGACTCCAAACAAAGCGAGCACCTTTCCAAGGAAGTCAATGATGAAGGAAGGTATGAATGAAAGACGGTAAACCTTTTCGCTTTTCCCCGACTGATTCATTCTTTGCTCTCTAAACCTACTACCTACGGAGCTACATGAAAGCAACTATTCCTTAGACTTTCTTACCTCTTCTCAAATTCTTTGCCCCTCACACTTGTAGTTTCTTTCCTACCTCTTTTGTAGGGCTTCGCCCCTCACACTTTTCCTTTCTTTCCTGACTGACTAGTACTCTGAACTCTAACCTGTATTCTAGGGCTTCGCCCCCTTATACCGACTGACTTCCTCTTCCTTATCTCTTCCTTAGACTGGCGGAGTTCCTTATGTTCTTGGTGTTGGGGTGTCGTCAAATTCTTTGCCCCCTTCCTTATACTGACTGACTTCCTTATATTGACTTAGATTGATCTCTTCCTTATACTTCCTTAGACTGATCGCTCCCAAAGTATGCTCGGGCTAGCTTTTACAAAGCACAAGAGTCTCTTCCTAAAAGATTCCCTACATTCCTCAGTGAATTCATTAAGTGAGAAGTTCTGTCTATGTATTGTCGCTCTCGCAACTTCCTTCCCTTGACTCGTGAAACCTATTCTTTCATTCTTGCAAAAAGAAAAAAGAAAGGCTCAAAGAATATTGAGGTACAGACGAATCTTGCAAAAAGAAAGGGATAAGATAGATGTACCGAATCGCTAGATCCTAAGATAAAGAGAATGAGCCCGCTAAACCCATAGAATGAAAGAATCCACAGGTTAATATCTTTCCTTATCAATGATCTTTGCTTCGAAGGAGTAGCATAGTGGACAGCCTGAAAGCACTTTCTCCTGTCTTTCTTAGGGCAATATTCTTTGTGCCTATCTTTCTCACTCAAGAGCGGAAGCGTAGCTATGCGTAGCTACGCATAGCGGACAATCGTCAACTACTTCCGTTTTATCCTATCCTTTCTTTCTTTTACTTAATCCACTAGACTTCCCAAGATCTGAAACAAGGTCTCCTTCCACACTTCAGCTTGAAATTCACTAATCTAATGAATCAAGATGGATGTCTATGCTTTCACCATTTGGCTTGGGAAATCCAGTAAGCAAGTGGATAACTTGGGAATTTCATTTTCAACGAAGCAAGACTTGCATTGTGCGCTTCCACGGGACATTCTGGTAAGTCGGGTGCTGGTAGCCTTAAAATGTAAAGGAACATAGATCTGTGGGTATACCCTTTCTAGCCTATAAGGTTAGCTTTGGTTTAGCTTCCAAGCTCAGGGAGTTCCCAAGATTGAGTGAAGGATCTCATAGCCCCGTAGCCCACTGCTTATTTATATCAATGTCTACGATACCGAAGCCGTCTCGGGTTCTTGCACACAAATCTATATATCCTCCTCTCTTCATCAAAATCATATATCTCTCTGATTCTGGATTCAAAAAAGATAGCAAACTCCACTTGATCAAGCTAAGGTGTCGAAGCAAGGTTCAATCCAATAAAGGGATTGGTCAGCCGATGTTTTGACTTTTCTAGTTCCTCACAAATGGGAGACCAGCAACCACGAGGGTAGTCTCTTTTATAACCTATCCGGATAAAGAGACCGCGGTCAATCCGCCAGCTCCGCACCCTAGCAAGAGAGAGATAGGACTAAGCACGGAGAAAGGATTGGATTAGGAGCTCCCGGAAATGAGAAGAGGGATTTTGGGTCATAAAGGTCAGGAAAAAGAGTAGGATAGGGTGTAAGTCTAAACCGAGTAGTAGTCCGAAGAGGCATCCGTCTCAAGTCCCATCAGTCCCAGTCTGCGTCAGAAAGTAGCCTAGCTCTCCCCTTGTTCCATCAAGAGTCATCAGTCTTCTTTCCTTCTTTCCCTTCTGGTAGATATGATATAAGACGGAGAGGTGAGCCGATTGGAATATCCTTGACCCAGGGTTAGGAGTCGGATTTGAAAGCGAGAACGGTCTTCGTAGGACTAGCCAAAAAGAATAAGATAGTGGGGTCGGGATTATATCTTGAGGAAAAGTATGGGACCGGCAAGGGTAGAAGTCGGTCAAATGGGAATGATCAGTTTCTCGAACCTAGGCAAGAGGTAGACAGAGTCAACTACACCGGCCGAGTTGGAGAGAGATTACCTAGCCTCAAGCAAGAAGTCATCAGATTTTGAGGAGTTTCTTATGATTTACTCAAGAAAGTATAAAGATAGGTTGATAAAAGTCAAAGAGCAAGAGGAAGAAGAGGTTGAGAAAGAGATGAGGCTCAGCAAGGATAACTTCTCCAACAAGGAGAAGAACAATTAAGCTACCACGGATCGGTATGAGGCATCCTCCTCTTCCTTAGGTCTTTCCTTTCTCCTTCAATTCCCTTTCAAGAGCTATCAAATCGGTCTCTTTCGAAACTGGGCAGATTTATTAGTTTGCTCCTTTTGCTCCGACCCCTTTCGCCTTCTTCGATTTCTGAGATCTCCTCTGGCTTTGCAGACTTCTACCGCTACGTGGGCTTCCTTGCGCTTGGATTCAAAGGTTGAAGGATTAGATGGAATGCCCGAATAGACGGACTGAAATCTTTATTGGCTACCGTATAGTTTTGAGCGTGGAAGTAGCTTCTCGAGCTCTCTCGCACACATGGAAGAGGGTGTAGACTCTTCCCAGAAGAGAATCCTTCTTCAATGATCTATAAGAGCGAGGATAAAGAGAATCAAGGCCAAGATACGAGATTTAGAGATAGAAGTGAGTTTAAAGATGCGAGGGGAACCAAACCCCGAATGAAGGATGTCTTCTTCCAAGCAAGTTCAAGATCCCGGAAACCAAAGCCTTCAATGGGAACCGCGATCCTACTTTCAAATTGCATTTTAGATATGGAAGAATACTTTCAAGCCAGTGGAACCACGCCACGTAGCGGTGAGATTAGCCTCCATGCATTTGTCTGATGAAGCGAAGGTGGAGGTTGAAAGTGAAGGAGATCAAAAATGGGCAATGTACCATTGAGACTTGGGAAGACCAATTATAAGGAAAATTGAGTGGGCTCAGTTCTTCCATCTCGAATTTCTTGCAAAAACTGCTCGAACTTAGACACAGGGAAAGCATACTAGGTTAAAGAGTTCATCTTGGACATTCGAGAGATGTCGAAAAAGGATCAAGTATTCTGCTTTGTAGAGGGGTCGTGGGCCAAAACTAAATTATACTCAGAGAATTAGAAAGATCTTGCCTCTGCTCTTGCTGCCGCAGAGAGAGTCAGCGACGTCAGTAGGGACCCTTGGTCCCAAAAAATGTGCCGACACCGAATCTCGAGAAGAGGACAGCCTAATCTCCCAAGTCACTTCGAGAATGAGAAGAAAGCGTAAACCCCAAGCACTGGTACTCGAAGATATCAGTCAAGTTCGAGCTGATGTCTTCCTTCTTATGTAAGGGCCCCCACCGAGACTAAAGAGCTTCCACGGTGGCCTCGTCTCGATTCCTACGGTCAAGATCTGAGATTCTCACTCTGATGAATGAAAGGGAGAAAGCTCAAAACGTGGAGATCGATCCCTAATAAGAGATTTGAACCGAAAAACTCTAAGTCGATACTGAGCTCACGCCCGAAACCCGCTCTCCCCGCCTCAATGAACAAGGGTCAACTCAATTAATCTTCGCCTTGATTTGGACAGTAAAAAGATAGGAAAGCCTAGAAGAAAGAGGCAATGGAAGGACCAACCTTCACCTTTAGAGGAAAACAAGAAATCTTCTTTAACCTATCAAGATATTATGATCTTTTGATTCCTAGGCTTTCCTCTTTCTTCCTTATATCTTATCTATAACTAACTGAACTTTCTTCTTGTTGGACTTGTTAACCTCAAAATAATACGAAAGCCTAAGTTCAGTTCCATAAACAAGTCTGAGGCCATAAGTTTGAGTGGAATTCATGATCCTAGGCTTTCTATTCCATATTCATTAGCGGAGTCGTCTTATTCCAGTAGGTTTGGAGAAAGCCTACACTTTCACTTTCTTTTCTTCCGCCCCCTCTTCCTATGGTCGAGCTACTTTCGTCCCTCCTTCGGAGTAGTCTAAAAACCTTTGTGGGTCTTAAGAGATCGAACTTTCAGTGGTTAGAAGGTCAGATATAGGTATAGCCATTTAGGTCTGGGGGATGCCTTATTTATATAGTATGAAGTTCAAATAAAGTAGGCCATCTCTATCGAGCCCACTACGCGGAAGACGGAGCGGTGCTTGCCCTTGATTGGAAAGTTCTTCCTTATATCGATGAGCCTTAACACCCGAGACGGGAGTGGGGGCCTAAATTCCTCAGCTTGGACTGGCTAGCTAGGAAGATGAAGATGCTCATACTAGCTCCAAGAGCTCAAGCAACTCTATCAGTGGACGGTGCCCTACATCTCCCTGTCCTACTTATCCCGCTTCTCCTATTAGCAAGAAAGTAGGTCTACGAAAGCAAGCGTAAGAGCAGATCGATCTATCCTCAACACAAGGGGAATTGTTTCCTTTCCTTTTTCATCTCCATTCAGAAGGTGAATTCGGTGATCTCTCTATAGAACCTTTCTCACTTCGACTTAGGAAAAGAGGCCAGGTTCGGTATATGCCCTCTAAGTCTATTCGCTTGAAAGCCTGAGGAGCCTCAAAAGCCTTGACGAAAGAAGGCTTGTGGCTATGGTTGTCATAACTTCTGTCTATTTATTGTGAATTTCGTCAGTCCTAAGGGTAGTCGGAAATTAAACTACCACGGACCGGGATTCACAAGTCGTATTAGTTTTTTTTAGCTGTCCCAGGGAAAGGAGTCAGTATTGGCTGTTGGCATGTCCGAGCCTCGATCGGTTAAGGCGGGTAAAGACGGTTGCCTAGTGGTAAAGGACTTCTTTTGTTTAGTGGCCATGGATCGATTCTAGGTGGTTCACTTTTATACCCTTATTCTCAGAGTGAACGTTTTGATCTAGAAAATCGACTTTTAAGATGAGTTCCATAGTTTTGGTAAGGACAAGGTGGAGGTCAAGCTTCTCTTAAAGCAATCGGGCAAATGCATGTATACTAGCTTACTAGCTTGAGTAGCTCGACAGCTAAGGAATCAAAACCTTGATTTGGGTTGCTAAGTCTAAGTAGAAGCTATAGGAAAGGCTCAGGCTTTCGCGCCTTGCTATTTAGAAAGGTGGAAGCTAGTTACTTGCTTGTGAAAGGTGCTTGCCTGCGGCTATTCGTGGATCTGGAGTTCTATACCCGATTATGCTACTTTCAATTCTTAGTAGCGGGTATTAGGTGAGAGGGCACCTATCTCATAGCTGTGAATGTGCTTTCTGGATACCTTTCCATGCTTTCATATAGGGGACGACGGCGGGGAACTGAAGTGAAACAAACTAGTCATCTAATCTTAGGCTTCGCTACCTGACTTATCAACCTGCAAGTAGACTACCCTAACACCCCACAAACAATATCAGTAAGGAGTTCAATTCAGGCTAGGACTTGAACTAAGGTCGATATTTCGAACTTAGATCTAGTAGTTCCCAAGTATGATATAGGAAGGCAGAGAGTCAAGGCCTTGTCTAACTCTAATAGAAGTAAGTAGCTAATGCAACTTTCATCCCCTTCAGTTTGTGAATCTAAGGAGCAAGAGTTTGGCCAAGGGAGCTAGTCTCATAACTGCGGGCAATTCTAGTTCTTTACAAGACAAATGGGAACTGTAGCTAACAAGTGTGCCCTAAGTGGAATCCTATAACTACTCTTTCTACTATAGTGGCAGGACGGGTGCCAAGTTATTAGTAGCTAGGCAGCTAAGCCAGTAGTAGTTCAGTTCAGGCACTGTTCTCAAATCTAGTTGACAAAGATAATGAAACTACCACAAACCGGTACAGGACAGGAAAATAAAGCGGTACACTGAACACAAAAAAATTGGATAGACATATGTTGAGAGGATTGGTTCGACAAGTAGCACTGAATCTACTATCAGTAGTGATTTATAGAAGTTTACTCGCTTAAATGAAGAGAGTGAACAAAGCATAGCGAAGTGAAGAGAGAATGAATTAGATAGCTCTCTCGATGTCCTTGTTATCTTTCCTAGGTAGATTGTGACTTATTCATTCTTTCTCGCTGACTCTGCTTTCCCCGTCGTGGATCCCTTCTCGGTTAGGGTCTCCCCTATCCTTTCTCGCTGACTCTGATACCATTGATGTCCAATAGCTTTGATAGTCATGGATGGATCTACTACTACCTCGTCCATTGAGTATAAGAGAGCAAAGGATGGTATTGCAATGAACATCAGAATGATACTAGGAAAAATAGTCCAAAGAATCTCGATAGTAGTTCCATGAACAATCCTTTGCGGTATTTTCTTTTTTGAATAGTGGAAATGCCATAAAGCGCGAACCAAGATCCGTGATACGAAAACAAAAATCAAAATGAGGAAGAAAAAGATATCGTGATGTAAGTCTATTATTCCTTGCATCATAGGTTTTGCTGCATCTTGAGATTCTAATTCCCATGGTTCCACTGCATCACAAGGAGCAATTGTGAGGAATAGCCATTTGAGAACAATCATTTTCTTTGCTTTCTTCTTTGACTGCTCTACTCCCCCCCCCCCCCCAAAAAAAAAAAAAAAAGAGAGACTTGTTCTTGCTCTCCCGATGAAGGAAGACGAAAATCGCAGGTTTGGTTGGTCCAACCAAGAAAGGCATGTGATGGGCATTGCTTAGGTCGAGTGAAGTATGGTATGGCTACTTATCACTCCTCACTGCATACTTGAAATCTCTCTTGAGACTCCCCCCTATTTCTTACAACTAGTTGCTGCATGCTGTGGGATCTCGAGAAATGGGATGTTACAATTGAGAATCCACACTCTCATTACATTACATTTTGATGGAGATGAAAAGGAAGAATCTCAAATAGAATAGACCAAGATCCAATTTCAGATCATTTCTTGGTGAACATAATCTGCCATAATCTCTTTGAACCCTTCCTCTTCAGAAGAGCCAATAACATCGATCATGAATAGTCGTTTCTCTCTTCTCCCCTCTTTGTTCATTGATTTAGTCTCGTCTTCTAGTTCCATCTTTGACTTAGTGGATCAAATCAAATATGGAAACTCCTCCGATTTCTGTACTTGCGCTCCTAAAAAGGAGCAAGAATTTTGCAACTCCTCGCAATCCTTGTTCATTGACTCCTTCTTAGTTGAACTGCTTCGCACCTTTCAGTTGAGCTATTTGAGTGTGGAATTCCATGACTCCTTCGAAGCGGTCAAAGAATTTGAGAGACATCTGAACGTCTTTCATTTCGAGCCCTCAGTTTCTTGGTCAATGTTTCAATTATCAGGCGCAATGAATTTGCGTGAGATGAACCTCAAATTCACTAATTTTTTAATATGGATTTTGATCATTCTTTGATAAGGAGTTTGCAAATTCTTTGCTCCTCTCCTTACATTTTGAGTCGAGTTATTTCAAAAAAGAAAGGCCGATAAATAAAGGATAATTCCTTAATTTTCAGTCGCTTCGATCATTCTTTGAGACTTATCATTTTGAGTCGAGTTATTTCAAAAAAGAAAATGAGATAAATATAATGTCTTTCGCTCTCAAATTCTGAGATAATTCTTTGATCCTTTCGTTTTGAGTCTAGTTATTGAAAAACCTCCGGACCAGTCGGATCATGAACGAGAAGGCTAGGCGTAATTGAGTATGTTTACGAGTAAGCAAAATTAGAGTTGAATTCGATCTTCATTCTCGCACGTAGCTCTCTCATTCTTGTCTTGTATTATCTTGTAGAAAGAGAGAGAGGGGGGGGAGAGGGGCGAAGAAGCGATAGGCACAAAGTAGCTCATACGACCGAGAAAAATGAATCAAAGTAGGGGCTAAGGCTGAAGGGAAAGAGGAAGCGTCAGCGGTTTGTTCATCAAGGGACCGGTGTAAATAAGGGAAGAGAGTTTCTTCATTCTTTTTGTTTGACATCCCAATAGTGGATCTCGAAGGAATAGCCTCTAAGAAAGAAAGGGGACATCCAGGTGAAAGAGATAAGTCTGAGGCTATGTAAAAGATCTTATGCTGCCATTATCATCATCAATCGGCATAGAAAGACTACTAAAGAGAAAGCAGTCTGGGTAGCAAGGTCAAAGATTCTTGCTTAGTAATTAGTTAGTAAGCAGCACAGGGGAATCGACAGCAAAAAGAAGAGGATAAAAAGAACTAGTGAAGATGAGGTTGTCGAACGAGAGGGTTCGCAGATGCCCAAGAGTGGTTTTTTCCTAATAAGGTCTTGACTTAAGAGGTAACTGAGAGTAGGACGCGTGCGCTAGCAGAACGATTTGAACTATTAGGTACAGGGAGTGGAAGGGGTGGCTTTACCGCTCCATGGGATTCTTTGAGCCTGCTAATGTCATTTTAGCATAAAAAGCTGAGATTTCTTCCGTGAAAGGAGATTCGGAAAAAATGGAATAGGAAGATGTGTTTCCAAAACGAAGAAGATGCGAGTTGCTAAGGGAAAGTTAGCAAAGTTAGATAAGATTGGAATGGGCATAGGAACATGTATTAATGTACCAGATCCGCTAATGTTCCCAAGTTGATGCGATGTATTCCACCAGTTGACTGAAAACTTGATTATTGGTATATCGATCAGTCCAAGACGGATTCAAATAGAAGCCTGTTCGACAGGAAGCTTTTGAAGACATAGTGCACCCAGGTAAATAAGGAACGAGATGAATATGGAGGTTAAACGAGCATCCCACACCCAAAAGGTGCCCTACATAGGTCTTCCCTGAAACCCTCCAGTCACTAAAGTCAACAAGGTAAAAAAAGCACTCATTTCTGTATCGGTTCCGAAAGAGCGAAGAAACAGGAGATGTTTTGTTAATAGGAAGAAGAAAGTGTTGATAGCCGTAGCGATATAAACAAGAATACTCATCCAAACCGCAGAAACATGTACATACAGAATACGAGAATTTCCACCTTGTTGAAGATCTAGTGGTGCTACCCGAAGACTTAAATGAATAGCCATCGCTGTTAATAACAACCGAGATCCAATGATAATTTGCGCATAGCTTCTGGTCTTTGACATAAAAAATGAAGGTTGTAATAAGGAAAGAGACATCTTCGAATTTGGTCCTAGCTAGTGGAACAAGAAAGACATCTATATTCAATAGACAAGAAATGAGAATTTCCCCCCTTTTGTTTGTTTTCGCAGAGCTCGTGCCTTCTTCTTCCCAGGGAGTGGCATACCGAAAAAGAAAAGTTTGAAGAAATGGAAACAAGATAAAATCTGATATCGAAAGGACTTCTAGCATCACCGGAAGGATCGAAACCACATTCATAGGCATTCTTCTCGGATCGAGGAAAGAGAAAGGCTAGGAAAGATCTAACCAATAGAAGTCTGATATTGAAGGAAGTAGGGTGATATTCGGCTAGTCCAACTCTCATTCTCTGACCTCTGCCGACCCTCTCCTATGATTTGATGGATTGCTCTTAACTTTGTCAAGTTAGTTCGGGAATCAGGAAGAAGCTGAGCAAGGCATGAAGAAATTACTAACCATCTTAGACGTCGTGCAGGCTGGATGCCAAATACGAGAAAACCTTTCTTCAGAGTATGAATGTACGATTCTCATAGGTAATGAGATACCCACTAGCTTCACCACCATGAGCCACACCCCATGGGTCGGTCATGCCCCTTCAGTTCTTTTCCAACCTCAAAAAATTGAGTGAAGCATCAAAATGAAACTCCTACAGAGCCTCTTCCTATGGTCGAGCTACTTCCGTCCCTCCTTCGGAGTAGTCTAAAAACCTTTGCCTTTTTCTGGAGAGCTTTACAAATAAGGTCTTCAACGCAGAACCTAATTACAAACCCAGCTATTTGGTACAATTGTCTTTTCGTAAGAAGGTATCATGTCCATTTCTCACAAGAGGAAAATCCCGATCTGGCTTTTGCTTTAGAGGAAGAACAAAAAGAGGGTTTGGATCCTATTATTTGCTTCCTCGAAATAATAAGCAAAATCAAGCTCCATATGAGTTTCAGTTGCTCGAGGAAAGAAAGAGCAAGCGGAGGACAACATCCTAATCCGTGGTAGTTTCATTTCTTAATTACAAGCAGAGAGGCTGGGTTGAATCTCCTCAACTTTGCCTTCATACCTATCAAAAAGGATAGAAAGCCCTCCCCGAGGCTCAAAGAATTTAAGAAGAAAGGAAGATTCTTATACACAGGGAAGAAGGAGACCATAACTACGATTATGCACTATGGCCCTTGGTGTTGAAAAGAGGAAGATTCCACCAAAGGATCGACTTAGAAGTTCAAATGCACTTCAATAATGACAAGGATCATTATGAACAGTGCCAAGAGGAGGTACTAAAGCAAGCGCATTTCAGAAAAAAGGTTTGAGGTCATCCTCCTCAAAGGAATAAGGGGGAGATCCAGATACTCGTTGGACACTCCAACCAGCACAATTAGCTGTCTTCCTGCTCTCAAAAGTCTACCTGAAAATCAAAGGAATGATCATATTCTTTATGATGAAAGGCATAGGAAGACGTAGTCTATTAAGCTACGTAGGACCGAGGCAACTCTTAAGGAGAAACCTTGCATTTGAAGAATTTAAGCTAATACCTACGGCATTTTGACCATTCTTTCTCCTTTTAAGCCACTTATCTAATAACCTCAAGAATGAAAGAGCGATCCAGGAATTCAAACTAAAGAAGACCTGAAACTAGGAATGAATAAAAGGAAATAATCAGGGATGAGGCTTCTTGCTCCGAAAGAAGACGGTAAAGCTTCTAGTCTCGTTCAACTCATCTGGAGCTTGATTTTGCTTTTGCACTCCTTTCAAAGCCGCTGATTATTATACATAATCAATTCCATTTCCCTTTCATGGGATGGATGATGGAATTTTCGAAAATTCGATTAGGATTCCGGATTAGGATGAAGAAGCCCACGTAGTAGTTGTGAGTTTTTTGCGGACTGACTCGTACATTATCGTTCTCAGCACCCCAGTAGAGGGTTCCACTTCTCATGGAAAAAATGCAAGACCTAGGCTTGATCTTTGTAAATGAGAATACCTTTTTTCAAGGTTCCTTAAGGAAGAAAGGTCATCCTTGCACTCTACACTCCTCTCCTTCTTAGTCGAGCTGCTTCGCACCTTGGAAGTCGCTTTGCTTCCCTAGACAAAGGTTTTCAGACTACTCATCTGGAGTAGCTTAATTAGTGAATTTGAGAGAGGAAACTATCAAGAAATTGAGAACTCATTGATTATACGATTTTTGGGAAAGAGAGAATTTGACCTGTCCGAAGGACTATCCATATTAAGGGATATCTGCATTCTTTGGACCCCTGCCCGCCTAGTGGGACTCCCTGTGCATCTTTCACTTGGTGTCTGATGTCCGACCCTTGTTTTGTGAGGTCAAATGATCAATGAACAAGGGAAGAAGATCTCTAAGCGCTACGTGGGACTCGTAAGTCAACTCCGTCGTTCTAGCCTCTGGTGGGGTGGAGATCAGAGAAAAAGAAGGAAAGGGAATCCCATAACTCGGAAAAGCTTATTCATACCTATCCGATGAACCTTCCATACATCCTATATCTAACCTTCCCTCGATAAACTACTTCCTCATCTAAGATAAGAAATAGGTAGGGTCCTTGTTCCGATTCTTCCTTTTCATGTTAACTCACCACCTTTTCCAATCTACATCTTTTAGAAATCGAACTCAATCATGCAATTGGAACGAACAAAATTGAAATTCAATTGAGTCAGTTCATTCTTGAAAGTTTGCAAACGAAACTACATGAATTTAGACTCACATATTCACATATATATATATGTGTGTGTGTGTGTGTGTGTGTGTGTGTACTGTTTTTTCTTGCTTGTTAACGTTTCCTTTTGTTATGTCATGTTTTAAAACTTGAAAATTTGAAATAACGTTCAAGCTAAGAAAGGAAACTCAAGAACACAAGCAAGCAAAAGTGATTAATCACATTTTTGTTCAAATAGAGCTCACAATACCCTCCATGCAAATTTGTCAATCAATGCTAAGTTGGAAGCACGAAAGAAAAATAGAAGCTTCCTAATATCTCAATCAATATTCATGCAGGCTCTTTAGTTGACAAATAAGTCAAATGTGATGTGGGGATTTCAAACATTGAGAGAAAAAGGGTTATTGAATGATTTCAGAATCAAACAAGTAAAAATCAATATATATTGTGATAACTAGAGCATAATATATCTAACTAAGAATCACCAGTTTCACAAACATAATAAAACACATAGATAATAGGCATCACTTCATTAGAAAAAAAAAACTGAGAAAACAGAAACCTATATTGTCAAGATCCATACCTCTGGCAATGCTTCGACATGCTTGGTTAGACAAAAAGAAATCAAAACAGAATACCTATTTTCTGATGTAACCATTAGGCTCATTGTTGAAGCACATCTTTTAAATTTCTACATTCAAAAGAAGTCATAAATGAAGTTGAGAGAGTTCATTTAGTAAAATTCTTCACACAGATTGAAAAGCAATAAAGAAGATAAACCTAACAAAACCAGTTAACCTTTGTGTTCTTTCTTCTTTCACTAACCTTTCTCTTCATCTTCTTCTACTTATTGATTGTTCTACCTTCAGAAATCTTCTATTTCTTCTCTTATGTACAATTGAAACAAAAGAGGAAAATTTTTTAGAGATCTGAGATTTGCATGACTGTAAGGTGGAGAGTAACTTAAGTTAGTCATTTGCATTTCAAGATAGAGCACCTGTGTAGTAATTAGAAAATTAACGTGGAAGAATCTCTTAATTATACAAAAAGATTTCTCTTTGGGTTTCAGATCCAATTGGAATAATAGTTGATAATCAACAAAGAAACAATCAACAATGGCATGAAAACAAGCAAAAAAACCTATTAAGAAAGCAAGAATTATCTCAGAGTATCTTAGAATTTCCATCGAAAATTAAAGAACCTACAAGATTACCACAAATGATTGGAAACAGAGAAGAAGACCTTTATATAGATTCAGATTCTTCAAAGAAAGAGGAATTAATTCCTAAATCCTCATCCCAACATTCCTCCAAGATTTCAAACCCTAACATTGTTTCACTCATTCAACATTACAAAAACATGAAGTAAGAACATTTTCAAGAGTCAAAATAAGAATTTGACTCAAATAAAAAAGAAATGCAATTTCATAACAATTTAAAGGGAAAACATACATTTATTTCCATATACAATCTCAAACTCAGCAAACTTTAATTTTTTATAAGAACATTCCACTAGAATTGCATGCATTCTATTTGACCTAACCGACTAAACTCTAAGGACAAGGCAGATATGGTTTTGGTTAGGCCAAAAGTGAAAAGTCCTAAACGGCTAAACTCTAAGGGCAAGGCAGGTCTGGTTTTCATTAGGCCAACAGTGAAAAGTTCCTCACACAAGTTCTGATACTGAGGAAGCCCAACGCATGCTACTTGACCTAACCAGCTGAACTCTTTGGGCAAGGAAGGTCTGGTTTTGGTTAGGCCAAAAGTGAAGAGTTTCATACACAAGCTCTGATACTGAGGGAGTCCAACGCATTCTACTTGACCTAACCGGCTGAACTCTAAGGGCGAGGCAGGTCTGGTTTTAATTAGGCCAAAAATGAACAGTTCCCCACACAAGTTCTGATACTGAAGGAGCTCAACGCATTCTACTTGACCTAACCGGCTCAACTCTAAAGGCGAGAGGGCGAGGCAGGTCTGGTTTTGATTAGGCCAAAAGTGAAGAGTTCCCCACACAAGCTCTGATACTGAGGGAGCCCAACGCATTCTACTTGACCTAACCGGCTGAACTCTAAGGGCGAGGCAGGTCTAGTTTTAGTTAGGCCAAAAGTGAAGAGTTCCCCACACAAGTTCTGATACTGAGGGAGCCCAACGCATTCTACTTGACCTAACCGGCTGAACTCTAAGGGCGAGGCAGGTCTGGTTTTGGTTAGGCCAAAAGTGAAGAGTTCCCCACACAAGCTCTGATACTGAGGGAGCCCAACGCATTCTACTTGACCTAACCGGCTGAACTCTAAGGGCGAGGCAGGTCTGGTTTTGGTTAGGCCAAAAGTGAAGAGTTCCCCACACAAGCTCTGATACTGAGGGAGCCCAACGCATTCTACTTGACCTAACCGGCTGAACTCTAAGGGCGAGGCAGGTATGGTTTTGGTTAGGCCAAAAGTGAAGAGTTCCCCACACAAGCTCTGATACTGAGGGAGCCCAACGCATTCTACTTGACCTAACCGGCTGAACTCTTAAGGGCGAGGCAGGTCTGGTTTTGGTTAGGCCAAAAGTGAAGAGTTCCCCACACAAGCTCTGATACTGAGGGAGCCCAACGCATTCTACTTGACCTAACCGGCTGAACTCTAAGGGCGAGGCAGGTTTGGTTTTGGTTAGGCCAAAAGTGAAGAGTTCCCCACACAAGCTCTGATACTGAGGGAGCCCAACGCATTCTACTTGACCTAACCGGCTGAACTCTAAGGGCGAGGCAGGTCTGGTTTTGGTTAGGCCAAAAGTGAAGAGTTCCCCACACAAGCTCTGATACTGAGGGAGCCCAACGCATTCTACTTGACCTAACCGGCTGAACTCTAAGGGCGAGGCGGGTCTGGTTTTGGTTAGGCCAAAAGTGAAGAGTTCCCCACACAAGCTCTGATACTGAGGGAGCCCAACGCATTCTACTTGACCTAACCGGCTGAACTCTAAGGGCGAGGCAGGTCTGGTTTTGGTTAGGCCAAAAGTGAAGAGTTCCCCACACAAGCTCTGATACTGAGGGAGCCCAACGCATTCTACTTGACCTAACCGGCTGAACTCTAAGGGCGAGGCAGGTCTGGTTTTGGTTAGGCCAAAAGTGAAGAGTTCCCCACACAAGCTCTGATACTGAGGGAGCCCAACGCATTCTACTTGACCTAACCGGCTGAACTCTAAGGGCGAGGCAGGTCTGGTTTTGGTTAGGCCAAAAGTGAAGAGTTCCCCACACAAGCTCTGATACTGAGGGAGCCCAACGCATTCTACTTGACCTAACCGGCTGAACTCTAAGGGCGAGGCAGGTCTGGTTTTGGTTAGGCCAAAAGTGAAGAGTTCCCCACACAAGCTCTGATACTGAGGGAGCCCAACGCATTCTACTTGACCTAACCGGCTGAACTCTAAGGGCGAGGCAGGTCTGGTTTTGGTTAGGCCAAAAGTGAAGAGTTCCCCACACAAGCTCTGATACTGAGGGAGCCCAACGCATTCTACTTGACCTAACCGGCTGAACTCTAAGGGCGAGGCAGGTCTGGTTTTGGTTAGGCCAAAAGTGAAGAGTTCCCCACACAAGCTCTGATACTGAGGGAGCCCAACGCATTCTACTTGACCTAACCGGCTGAACTCTAAGGGCGAGGCAGGTCTGGTTTTGGTTAGGCCAAAAGTGAAGAGTTCCCCACACAAGCTCTGATACTGAGGGAGCCCAACGCATTCTACTTGACCTAACCGGCTGAACTCTAAGGGCGAGGCAGGTCTGGTTTTGGTTAGGCCAAAAGTGAAGAGTTCCCCACACAAGCTCTGATACTGAGGGAGCCCAACGCATTCTACTTGACCTAACCGGCTGAACTCTAAGGGCGAGGCGGGTCTGGTTTTGGTTAGGCCAAAAGTGAAGAGTTCCCCACACAAGCTCTGATACTGAGGGAGCCCAACGCATTCTACTTGACCTAACCGGCTGACCTCTAAGGGCGAGGCGGGTCTGGTTTTGGTTAGGCCAAAAGTGAAGAGTTCCCCACACAAGCTCTGATACTGAGGGAGCCCAACGCATTTTACTTGACCTAACCGGCTGAACTCTAAGGGCGAGGCGGGTCTGGTTTTAGTTAGGCCAAAAGTGAAGAGTTCCCCACACAAGCTCTGATACTGAGGGAGCCCAACGCATTCTACTTGACCTAACCGGCTGAACTCTAAGGGTGAGGCAGGTCTGGTTTTCGTTAGGCCAAAAGTGAAGAGTTCCCCACACAAGTACTGATACTGAGGGAGCCCAACGCATTCTACTTGACCTAACCGGCTAAACTCTAAGAGCGAGGCAAGTCTGGTTTTGGTTAGGCCAAAAGTGAAGAGTTCCCCACACATGTTCTGATACTGAGGGAGCACAACGCATTCTACTTAACCTAACTGGCTAAACTCAAAGGGCTAGGCAAGTGTTGTTTTGGTTAGGTCATGTTTTCAGTAACACATTATTAAGTATATACAGTAATCACAATATTCAGAAAATGGATAGCATGTCTTCTACTCATTTCTAAGCTATCAAAATATGCATTTTAAACATATTTAAGATATTCAAATAACAAACACAAACACAATCACAAACCTGAGCTTCATGCTCAAAGGTTAGGCAGACATGCTTTTCTAAGCTAAAAAACAAAGTAGGCATGGTATTTATTCTAAGAATAAAGAATTTTAAAATTTTTAAAATTTGGGCATTTTTTGCAAAATGAAATTTTCTAAACGACATGGAACATGCAAGGCTATAACCCCACCCCCGACTTAAAACTTTGCTTTGTCCTCAAAGAATTTTAACCAAGATTCTAAAGATGGAAAAAAAAAAGAACAGAAAACCTTCCCTTACTAGCAAAGGTTCCATGTTCGGCTATACGTCATTTCCCTTTATTCCTACATAAAGAAAACAAGAATTTCTATCAAATTTTATTAAAGAGGTTAAACTAAAAATTTTAAAAAAATATATACATAATTTAAAAGAAAGTCGTAAAATTTTGCACTGTTTAAGATCGATCATGCGATCGTACTTTCCCTAATTCAACTCGAATCCATGACCAAGGGTTTCTCAAATGCTTTTAAACCTCAACTAGAAAACCTTCAAAACTTTTATTCCATAAGTCTTATATTTCTCCTTATTCGAGCATTGTCCTTACTCCAAGAACAAAATTGACCATTCAAACATGTCACTTTTAAAAGTATTTGTTTTGATCTCGATATATTCAATCCGAAGATAGTCTAGTAAAAAAGGGTATTATTTGTGAAAGATGGAGAACTTTTGGTGCTATTTCTAACCATCACCCAATTTAATTCTATCTAAAATGTAATGAAGCCTAGCATCAAAGACAATTTATGATTTAAGGAAGTGGGAAATAGATAAGCTTGAAAATACTATCATCTTACATAACTTGAAAAAAAAAAAAAAAACTCCTTTATTTTCAATTAAAGAAAAACACTTGCCTCTTATCAGACTCTTCCTTCACTCAACAACACCACCATGTTTTTGGTCTGTCCTCAAAGAACAATCCTGAAATTGCAAAAAAGAAAGTGAAATTCAAATGTAAGATCACAGCTGAAATGAAAAAATTAATCGTAGAGATACAAATTTAAGCATCTTCTAATAGTACAAAAGCTGTGAAAGAGCTCTTTTCAACCTCTACAATAACCGATTGAATGCTGACCTTTGTACAAATGTGCATATAATGGACATCAGAACTCTGCCCAAGCATGGTTTCTAGTGGCCTCGCATCGATGGCAAATGGAACAGGTTTCAAAAGGTCCCATTTTGGAGGATCAGTCCTCTTCTCTAAAACAAATTTGTCTGCAAGATGTCGATGAGAGGTAAGGATGACATGATATGAAGTAATGTAAATGTTTTGAAGCGGTTTAAAGACTTGAGGTAAAGTGAAGAACCATGACTTTGGAACATATAATGTATACTAGTTAAATAGGTTGTAAGTTATAAACTTTGTCAAAACCCAATACTTTAATCTCTAGTCTACAGTCCCGTGAGATTTAAACACGCATTTTCTAATTCCCACCTAAACATGTTTGTTGCATCACATCCAATCCATTGATGAAACAACAAATACTCTATCCATCCACAATTGATTCGAATAACTAGCATCTGAGGTCCACAAGCTGAGGCAGTTGACTCCTCAACCTGACCTATTTCAAGATTTTGGAGTTCAGGAGCAACCGTAGCAGGTTCTTTGACAGTTCCAATTACAAGTATATGTTAGAGTGATAGAAGGAGGGGGCGAAAATGAAGATCCCGTTGATAACCATTGATAACCGTAGCAAGACTTTAGAATGTTTTCCCTTCTCTTTTTACTTTAAATAGTATCAAAGAAACTTTTTAGTTCTTTTTGTAGGGGAGAAACTTACCGAAAGAGACTCAACAGAGTAACAAAAGAATGCAGCACTAAATAGTGGTTATAACGGAAAGCATGCAGCATTTTCTTTGGCCATAACAGCCTCCAGTTTTAGAGATATTCCTTTGTTTTACTGGTAACTTTATCCTTTCTCCACAAGGGTTTGTGTTTTCCTTCTACTTCCCTTTAATGGGCCCTTTTCTAGTCCTTTTAGTGCACTCATGACCTCACGTTAAATGTTCGTTTTCTCCAAATGAAAGTTGTTCCTTCATTAATTCATTAATGAAAAAGTAATGGAAATACCTTATACTACATAAAGCTTAGGTTTAAAAACTGTGTTTCTATCTCATACACACAAATTACCTCAGCACATATTCTACTAACGCTTGAAACGGTTTCTACTGGATGTAATCCATGCAATGTCTCAGCCTCAAGAATAATTGCATCACTTCCTGCACACTCATGAGAAGACAGGTTATAAAAAACGTCATACAATCATACCCCCAGTCAGGAATGGAACTAAGAACCCTGATTTATACTAAATATAATGATACAATTGAACATAAAATAGATAAATTTTAAAAAGTTCAACCCAATCTTCAGCATCAGTTATTATCAGATATGTGGCTTTAGAAGGTAGAGAGGGATTTAAAAGAACCATGACTTAAAAAATCCCTACATCTTCGGTCTTTAAACAATAGGAGATTTAAAAATTGAATAACTCACCATTAAGTACAGCATTGGCAACATCAGTAGCTACTGCACGTGTAGGTCTCAAGTTGTTAGTCATGCTGTCTACCACACGAGTTAAAACAGCAGGCTTTCCAGCCATATTACATCTATAAAGGGCAGTTTTCTGAAGCAAAAACACCTGTAACAATGTAGAAAACAGAAATAATCGATCCCAAGGTAACCATGGTAAAGAATACGAGTAAAAAGTGAGCTAACAATGACTTCCCTCTACACTTTCAATCTTTGCAAATATTTGAGTTTGGTTAAGGTCACCTAGCTTAGAAAGAAATTGTCGAGCCTAAATAAAAATTTAATTTAGCAATCAAAATCCTCTATTGTAATAATCAACACAGTCAAATCACCCACAGCCGATCATTTGTTTAAAGTGAAGACTCAATGCAAGGAAATAATACTTCTCGAACATCTTCCACATATCTAGCATGTGACAGAGAGAGGAAGTCAATCTTGTTTTTTACTATCATGTAGCTATGATCTAAAGTCACCAGTCAGCATCAAAAAATACTATGAGCTACCAATCATGTTAAGGTTGTATAAGCTAATTGCAAGCAATCAATTAGAGAGACTTAACAGGCATAACAGAAATTTCCAAAGTGAGCCGCCATAATCGACTAAAAACAGAAATCAAAATGAACGAGTAATCAAAGTAATATTCAGTATATCTGAAAAACAAACATAATTATTCTGATAAACCCTGCATAATTATTCTGAGATTATAAAGATGGTGTTTAAAATTGTATTCAATTCATTTTAAAAGGTTAACCATGAAAAGGAAGAATAGTGGAGACCATGAACTACTAAAGGCATGCAATTTTTCACAGTATCATGATAAGAGACTTCATGCTTTAAGAAGTCTATGACACAAATCAAGACTATAAAGTGTCAAACATTTTTTAATCTTTATTAAAGTTTATCTTTTTTCATGCTTTAGTATTAGAAGCCGAGTAACATCTGCCATTGTGGATACACACACCTCTGTTAAATTTCCTACACCAGATTTTACATCTTCTCTAATCTGTGAGATGATTCAGCATAAGACCAAATTAATTTTTCATATTACAGGAAAATGTCATTTCACCACCCAAATTAAGACAAAAATATACCAAAAACCCCATAATTACACCAGGTAAATTACCTTCGCAATAGAATCAGACGACCCAGGGATGGAATTCTCAAGAACGGTCTCCATACTGAGCTTCCGCTTAAGTGGGTTAGAAGAGGGAGCAGGCTCTTCACCTTAGTCGGCGAGGGTTTGGAATCGGGAACCATGGAATTGGGACCGGACGGTGAAGCATTTTCTTTGGAAGACGACGTAGGTTTCCGAGGGGTCTGCCGCCCTTGATTCCGGCACCGTTAGCGCTAGGAATAGAAGATGGCAGTGGATCGGCGACATGGGTATATAGCAAAATAGGGTTTCTTGGGTGCATGCTTCATTTTAGAGAATGGAAATTGAGAGATAGGAAGAGTGAAGATGAGGAAGACGAAGGAGACAAGAGAGCGAGAGAGAAGGGGAGGAGGAGAGAGAGATTTGCAGTTGAGAAGAAAGACGAAGGAATTAGAAATGAGAGAGAAGCTGTGAAGGGAGGGTTTTCGAAGAAGAGAAAATAAAGTTCTTTTTGAAATTTGAAGAAGAGAAAATGAAGTTCTTTTTGAAATTTGAAATAGTGTAATATGACTTGTAACGTATAAAAAATAAAACATTTATTTATAAACATAAATAAATTTAAATGTTTTTGTGATTTTTTTGTTTAACATCTCGTCCAAATTACACATTTTTTATTTTAATTCAGTATTTATTGGAGCAAAAATAGAACTAATTTAGAATAAATAATTCTAATGTACTTAAATTTTTAAAAGATTCGAAAACACCTTTTATCGTTACTTTTAGATTGAAACCGTTGAAGTTTTATTTTAAAAATACACTTGAATTTAAAAAAATTCAAAAATATTCTTATTAATCTAAATTTTATATCAGTTTTATTACAAACTAAAATAAAAAATTAAATTTTAAGTTAAGATTAGACTTAATTTTATTTAACTATTAACATACCATGATTGATCGAAATCCAACTAATTTTTATAATTATTGTTGTAATAAACATAGTTAATTAATTGTCAAATAAAAAATATATTTGACTATTAACACTTTTTTGTTGTTTGACTAATTATAATATGTTTTAAGGTAAAATTTTCAGTTTGGAAATTTACTCTGATTCTATATGAATAAGAAATATTTTTCTAAAAATGAAGCCATTCGTAGTGTGCGGTTTTCTTTTCCATTAGGGCTTAAGTTTAGGTCATCATTGAGTAGCCGTTTGTCGACACTGTCGAACTCAAAATAATGTTAAAAATGCTAAAAATATTTACAAAATAGAAGTCTATTCGATGGTTTCGAGATTCCACTTTCATGGAAATATTAATTTCTATGGAAATTTCAAAAAAAAAAGTGATGTAAGTTGTTATAATTAATTAATAAAACTTCTATTGTGACTTAATTAGACTATATATGATTGTCATTTATAATATGTACGACAACATTTAGATGTCCATTGTAAATAGATGTGTAAAAGTTGATACAAAGACATAATTTAAAACAAATGGAAAACTAATTATACTACCAAATAATATAAAGTTTAGAAATATTTGAAGGTGCAATAATGAGAAAATTTCGTGAAAAAAGTTTGAATAATGTTCAAAACAAATATAGGCTTTTTTCTATATCTGGTTATTTTCAAAATAAATTATTTTAGAAATTAAAGTTTTGGGTAAAAAATAAAGCTAAAATTTTAAAAAAACATAACACTTAAAAAAATGAATCATATAATTTTAAATATGTATCAAAACTATAAATTAAAAAAAAAAAAATCTTGATATGAACTAATATAGTTAGTCATAAAAATCGAATTTTTGTTGATATGTATAAATTTCTTGAAATTTTGAAATTTCATTTTAATGGAGAGAAATAGAGTATCTCAAAATATTCTTGAAAATTTGAAGTTTCATCAAAATTGGAGAAAAAAAATGTCTCCCAACTAAAATTTTGAGCCCTTTAAAATTTCAAAATTTTGAGATTTTGATGGAAATTTTAGACCATAGTTTGGATTGGGTACTACAAGACCCGTTGGGATATGTTCATCTTACTGGCTTGAAGTTTTTTTTCTCGTTGTAAGAAAATGAAGATTCTTGGAAGCAATGACAATATGCTATAAGATGGTGAGTACTCCTTCTCCTAAGATCTCAAAAATGAAGGTTAATTTCGATTGTTTTGGAGGTTGTAAATTTGCTAAATGATATGATTTCGTCAACCATACAAAAATCTTTTTCTTTTGACGACCAATCAGAAGTTGTTGTTCTCTTTCATGTCACTCAAAATAAGGTGACTCACACTTTGTTATATATAAAACTCTATCAAAAATCTAAATAAATAAATAATAGATATTGTATCCTCACCATCAATTTTGTCTCTTTTTAACTTTCCAAATTCTTGATGCCAACAAAGTTTGTATGCCCCTTCGACCTTCTCCATGGCCTTCCATACCAAGAAAAAGCATCCAAAACCCAAAACTAAATGAAGACTCCTTTCTTGGGATCTAATCTTAGATTTGTTGGGTTATTCCATTTTTATTGATGTGTTTTAAAATAAAATTATAAAATACTATTGGTTTTTTCAAATTTTATTTACTAAAGATTTAAAAGACAATGTTCAAACTTGAAAACTAACAAAAAAAAAAATGCAACTTTTAAAAATTTGGTTTTTTTGTCTTTTTCAATTTACCTAAAAATTCAACCATTTTGTTTAAAAATTTGCACATCAATTATAAGAAATGAGAAGTAAATAGACTTAATTTTCATAATAAAAAATGGTTAACAAATAGAACCTTCAAGATTATAACAATAACTACATATGATTGATCTCCATATTTTTGAGTTGAATTTGATTATGATGTTTGGTAGAGTTTGTTAAGTTTGTTGCTTCCATTCTTTTTATTTATTTATTTCAATGAGTTTCGTTTATATATTCTTCGATTGTCCTATGTATGTTATGTTGGTTTGTTTGGATTTGTCGCCTCTTTTGGTGGGTTGATGGAAACATAAACAAAATAAATAAATATGTTATGTCAAAACAATTATTCAAGTTTGAGATTGATGCAATTATTCAAGTTTTAGGGTTAAAAATTGGTATAACCGACAAAGATTATTGCAAAAAATGATTTTTTTCCTTTTTTATAGCATCTAATTTTATTTTCTTTTGACATTAAAAAAAAAAAGATTACAACCTATTTGAATGACAGAAAAAATGTTTTTCAAACATGATTTTCATTTTCTAATGTTCTTGTCCACATTTTCTAAAAATTACTTTTTTATACACAAGTGTGTGTTTGATTTGCTAGATACTTAAAAGAGTTTTATTTATGTAAATTATGATGTTGTAGACAGATGGAGTTATTGGAAACATCATAGGGAGAGAATTAACCAACTCAACTTCATCAACATTTCAATTGGGTAGACCAACCATTATTGAAGATAGTTAGCCAAACACCACTTAAGTTTTTGAAATGTAATATTTCTAGTGGTAAATTAAACAAAAGTTTAAAAGGATATTGAAAAGTTGATTAATTTAAGATTTTAAATATATTATTTTGATGGGGATATGAATTATTTTTGTTATGTTTGCGTTTTTTTGTATTATGAGAACTACATTTTTTATTAAACTTACTGATATTTTTTGAATTTATTCGTATTATTAATTTTAAATCTTTCTTTTAATTTGTGTTTGTATTTCTTAATTTATTAATTTATATTGAATTTGTTTTAATTTAATCAAAAACGTCGAAAAAATATTTGAACAATCTAAATGTCGTTGTGAATGTTTGAGCAAAATATTTTAGGGAAAAAAATTAGAAATTAAATATTTTAAAAATATATATATATAAAAAGGAATTCCTGATGTCGTGTCATGCGTTGGCATAAAGCCCGTCGAGAGAGGAACACTCGATGCCACTTTGGCCGATGCATGTCACGTCGTCGGGAATGCCTCTCCCGACGATATTCCCGACGCCGTTAAAAACGTTGACATATCCTTTTCCGACGTTTTTTCACTTTCCTGCGTCAGGAGTACCTCCGTCTCATGTAGTGCAACCTAGAAGTAATATTGTTTGCATCGGCCATTATATTTACTTTACAACTTTTGAGAACTTCAAGTCTTGGAGACAACTCAAGAGTCAAGAATATAGTTACCTCAATTTGAAAATAGTGAAGGAATATATGTTTTGCTCTTTACACATTGCCATTTATATATTGAGAGAAAATTCATCCCTGTAGTAAAAAATGACAACCTTTTAAAAATTGACTTGGTCATGGTACATCACCTTGTCCTTAACCCATGATTATTGAGAAGGGAGAAAAATCACGATATTTTTCTTCTTATTTTTCTATCGAATACAATAGATACAATGAGGGATGGAGGATACAATAAGGAGTAAAAAAAAAGAAAAGATTTAGGAAGTAGGAAAAATCTTCCATATACTTTCCAAAAATACTCTAAGGGCCAAGCCCACTAATTCTAACGATATATTATTTGTTCCTAATCGAATGATGATAGGTATTGCAAATTTATGTAATTTTTAATTTTGACTAAGAATGTTACAAATCTTCTAAACCTTTGGGACAATACTAATTGGTGTCTCTCTTCATTTCATAAGTTAATTTAATTTTGGGTAATTACACTTATATATCCAAATGGTTTAAGAATCGGTAAATTTTGGCTCTTAAGTTTTATTTTGACTCTTTTTGGGACATTTTACAAAAACGGATCGGTCAATTTTGGCTCTTAAGTTTTATTTCGAGTCTTTTTAAATAAGATAGATGTTATGTTAAGTTGCCCAAGATGCACATAAATACTTTTCTTGATTTGGGGGGGGGGGGGGGGGAGTGTGGTTAGAAGTTGAGAAAACTTAATAGATTAACATAATCTCCAACGTGGGTCTTTAAGTCTAATTTTCTTCTCCTATTTGCTCAGACTACGTTTAGATGATGAAGACCAACACATACATAAGAAAAAAATGAAACAAGATCATTGAACTTGTAAAGTCAAACGGCCATTTGATCTAGTTCTAAGTTGAGTTAAAGTCTATTATCCTCATATAAATCATAAACTCACACCAATAGTTGATTTTCAACCGACATCTTTGATAGTGTTATTGAAGTCTTTTAATGTCGGTCAAGCTTTAATTTCAGTTTAAAACCGACATTAAAGCCTTGTTTTTTGGTCCACTAATTTATATTTATTTAATTGTTGCATTGTTGTCCATTTTTTATAAACCATAGATAAATATTTTTTCTCACGGCAACAAATCAATAAAATTAATATTATTTTAGAAACTATAGTATTTGTTTTTTACATTTGTATACACAAAATGAAATCTTAATATTGTGTTTATATATATACATTCTACAACAATACATGAAAAAAGATCATAATACAAGACTTAAATAAGAAATCTTGAACACCTTCTCAATCTTCAACCTTCAACAGCCGTCTGACTATATATCTACACATCGCTTAGCTTTCAATCTATATGACTCTAATCATTCTACAAATAATACATTACAGGAAAAAAGGTCTATGATAGCTCACTAAAAACGCTATTGTAGACATTTTATAGCGTTTTACCGAAAGTCGTGATAGCCAACATTATTAAAAGTCTAGATTTTTAATAGAGTTCTATAAAAGCTACAAAAAGTATGCATTTTGATAGCGTTTTGAAAATGTTATAAAAACATCTTTTAATAACGTATTATTCTATTTATGTGATTTATGATAGCGTTTGTTTAATGCTGTGAAAAACGTTTTATAGCAAGTTTAAAAAGTTTTTGATTGTTTATAATAACATTTTTTAACAAATATAAAAGTTTAATCATACCTTAAAATGAAAGCTATAATAATGTAGTATTTTCACATATTTTATCTATAATATACTTTTTTAAATATCACTATTCAATTCTCAACATCAACATATAATATCCATGCCAGTTATGTGAATGAAATCCATTTAAAAGGCAATTTTTCATATCTCGTACATTGTTAGCTAATAAAATGTCAAATAACAAAAAATAATCCTTATAATATAGAAAGAGTCGTACCATCAAAATGTTATTTATGTTATTTTCATAAAAGATTCGTATTGCCCTATACAAAATGTTATTTATGCGATTAAGTATTTTCACAAAAGATAGTCACTAATATCATTCAACCCAACACAATGATCAACCTACCATCCGTTGTTACAAAATTTGTTAGAATAATCTAAATAATTGAAGCTTGTTGTGTCTTGATGAGATGACATTCTTAGGCTTTGTACAATTGCTCTTTTATCAACCTACAAAAAAATTTATGAGCAAAAACTAAATGAATAATTAAGTTTTATACACAAAGATTTTAGTTGGAAAAGCTAGCTAGAAGTTAACAGTTAAAGAATGTACATATTAAGTAGCAACTTCCTAAACTTTTTTAATAATACACAACTCATACATTTCTAAAGGCAACACAACAACTAATGAAAACATCTTTAAATGTTTCCTTTACCACAACCCCTCCAAATCATAAAGTAACACATACTCAACAAATTCTAGTTCAAGAAACACAAACTTACTTAAAGAAGCTAGAAACTCAATGACTTGGATGAACTTGGCTTCAAATACAAACTTGGATTCCACAACCTAAACCAAAATACAAAAATGTCAAGTTAAAATTGGTTCACATAGCAACATTTTATCAAATAGCTCTAAGCAATACATATACAGTTGCGAAAATTGAACCTCAATAACACATAAGCATGTCCTGTGCCACTCACATTTAACTTGAATATGCAATATTTGTTCTTGCCAATCAAGAATAATAAATCAAATTGTTAATCTCTCTAACTAAATTGTTCCACTCTAGAACAATCTACAAACATCATAAGGATTTACGAGATGGGTAACTTTTAATTCCTCATCACAGACCAAATGTTTAAGGTACAAGTCTATGAGCAACGGTATAACAAGAAGTGTCTCAATTTTAAAACAACATCTAGAGATGCATACCTTGAAAATCAAATAGGGTAAAAGATAATTAAAGCAAGCCAGTATTCGAATTGGAAGATAGAGTTTTCCCATCCTAACCAACATCATTTTCATTCGTCGGTATTATAAAAAATCCATGCAAGTAGGATGAATATAGCCATTGCTATGCTATATCTGTGCAAAGACAACCATCCATTGACAGTCAAATATATTGAAAGAGGCCCAATTGGTATAAATATGAGTTAGGTTGTGTTTATAATTACAAAAAGAAAAAGAATGAAAGGGAATATCATGTAGAAGCAAAAAGACTAACCAAGTCCCAAAAGCAAAAACATCCCTGTAAGTTATGATCACGGAATAATAACCAACCAGAACGAGCCAATGTTACAACCAAATGGGGAAAGCCTAAATTCATATATAAGAGACACGAAGAATTACAATCAAATGGGGAAAGTTGTGGGAAATCTTTCAACACAAATTAATTTAACTTGTTGGGCTAATTCACTCTCCATCTCTCTGTAATAATGTTTATAAAATGACAAATTACAAAATTAATCACTAGACAAGAATGAATTAAAATGAACAGCATAAAGAGGTGATAGCAAATGGTGACCATTAAATATTCGTTAACCTTTTCTTCAACACAACGATAGTGAACAGAGAGACAAAACTTGTTGTTCTCCACCTTAGCTCTCAGTTGATTTGGTTCTTATTCTTATTATTATTATTATTATTAATCATTTTTAAACTGATTCCCAAATGGCAAGAATTAAACCAAAAATTCAAGAAAGAAATCAATCATTTTTAAACAGACAATTGAACTATTAAGGCTCCGACCAACACCTTGTTTGTCTCAATTACAAAAGTTACGGACTATTACTCATTATGACATTAAAATAAACTCGTTTCTCCAACATCAAATCAAACTAGTTATGAAAGTTGAAGAAAAATCTAAAAAGCTTATCAAGTATCTTCAGCTAACTACCAAAAGTGGATTTGAGCCACAATAGAAAAGAGAGCATATCATCCAGCATTTTGGAAACTTTAGAAGCAAGGTAGAGAATGGCCATAGTAAACTTTTGTCACTGTAAAATAAACTTGAAAACCAATTCTAATGGTTCTAATTAAAAAAGAAATGATACGTGATCAGATCTGACAAACCAACCTTTCTCCATGGACATGATTTTGATGAAATTTGAATTTCGTTTTCAACCTATCACGATATCAATAATTAGATAAACAGAATAAGTTAGCACAGGGGCAGCAAAAGTAGTTCTAGTGTAGATCTAGAAGATAAATAACTCGCATACCTCTTCAAACTTCTCAAAATTTTGAGTATTCAATTCATCATTGACCTTAGGAATAAATGCAGCTTTCATTTGATACAACTTATGCCACTCAATGCCCTTGAATAATGATAAGATTTAATTGTCCATCTATTTTAGGAACTCAATATGTTAATAATGATAAGAAATTAGAACAGAATACAACACACAACACCTTTATTTCACCTTTAGAGAGCAACATAAATCCAATCCCTAAACAATTCAAAGATAACCCTAAAAACCATTAGATTTCATGTTGCACATAGATATCAACTACAATTAAGCAAACAAAAAACCCCAAATGTAAAAACCAATTACAAATAAAAACAAGCCTCTCAAATTAGATTCTTCAATGATGGATTCTGATTAGGGTCTCTGAAATACAACCCTTATTTCAGTTCGAACGACCGGCCAATTTTTATTATTGGTTAGAGTTACAATATTTTCTATGTCCCCCCACCATATGAGCATCATCATTTGTTAAAACGATTCAATGAAAAAAATAAAAGAGAAACATATTTTCTAACTCATCAGGATCTTATATTTGAAGTGGTTGTTTCACAGAAACTATTTGTGTTTGAAACATACCTGTTGCACCCCGTGGCATTAATCACCCACGATAACCAGCAAGTAAAAAGAGTCTACATGCATCATATAATTTTATGACAACAAAATTTAAAAAAGAAAGAATGAGTGATATAAACATTTCAAAGTGTCTGCCTATATGCGTCTTTGAGAACCGACACTCATTCTTTCTCCCATCCGTTCCTGCAACTTTCTTCCTTGATTTTATTTCTTAAGTTTTCTATTAAACATCACAAGTTTTGTTCTGTTCAATAATTGTATCAACTCCTTCACTATGAATATTTAATCACCTCCTTCCCATCGGTCCCCAATTTCATCTCAAACGCCTTAACATTAACCAATCTCATCAACCTCTTTGCTTCCTCAAACGAAATCGCCTCTCCCCCAATTCCATTACCAGATTCTTCATTCACAGATCTAATACCAGAGCACCACCACTCTCACTTTTATCCACATCACGACGAACTCTAGTAAAATTCCCAGAATCCACAAACGACGAAAACAAAGCAACTCTGATACAAAACAACCTGGAGGATCGTATAGGGGGCGATGGAATGAAGGAAACTTCGATAGAAAGGCTTAAAGTTCCATAATAAATCGGAGAAGAAGACCCAGAAACCCCATTAACCAACGATCTCTTAACGAATAAACTAGTAGCAGAAGAACAACATTTCCTCCACATGATCACGTTTGTCAAGAGCTAAAAAATAAGAAACAAAAATTGAAAGCTCAAGCTTTGGCAAAACTAATTCACAAAGGTTTACTTCCATTAGTATTGAAAATAAAGTAAATAGCTTACTTGGGAGAATGGAGACATTTAGCAACTAATTATGTGGTACTAACGAGAGACTTACAGGATCTAATCTCCAACAACTATGACCAATGCAGTGAGTGAAGGAGCGAAGGAGCGCTAAGTCCAAATTCTTGAAGAAGAAGAAGAAGCACAACTGATCAGTTCGTCGAATTGAGGAGAAGGCGCAGAGACTATGTTCCAATCGGCGCTTGTGGAGAGGGTTTTTGGGCTTTATGGGTTTTTCTAGATTTCCCCCGTGTATTGATTTTCCCTTTAATCTTACAAATATTCCCTATTTTCAATTTCCCATTGTTTTTGCCGCCCAAATTTTAGGGGTTTTAAAAACTTTTTTTCTGAAGGCTATCCTATGAAGCAATAATAGGGGAAGTTTGTTGTAGTGATATCAAAATAAACCATTTAATCTTTAGAATCCTAACAAGCACTACAAGAACATACAACATTTAGTAGCTAAAACGTCACTAGGACTGTAGCTGTATCTGCATAGCTAAAACATCACTTGCACTTCTCTACAGTTCCAACACCTCTGATATTTTAAGAGTAAAGTTTTAACACCACTAACAAGCAAAGAGGTACGAAAGAATATTTACGAAGAGTGGGTTAATGAACTCAGTAGCAAAAAAAGCTCAGGCATAGTCATTTCATCGATTACTGAAATATCACATTTCCATTTTTTCCCATTATAGCTCATATGGAACCCCACCCCACCCACAAAAAAAAATAAAAATAAAAATAAAAGAAAATTCCCTTGGTCTCTTCAGTACCCATTTCTTGTTTTCTAATTCAAAATAAATTTAAGAAATAAAACTTCTTCCTCAAAGTTATTGGAAGAAAATTTGACTCAATATGGCCTACTCTTTCAGGTAGGCATGGGGCTTCCAAGGAGAGAAAACTAAATATCATTTGGCAAACTGTCAACTAGAAATGTTCTTCAATTAACAACCCTTTGAAAGTTGTATCTATTTCCTTTTCTCTTTCACCTGGGCATTAAACAGTTGGGTGTAGTGAACTTATTGGCTTCAAAGTTAAAGTTTAAGGGAGGGAGGAGTAGAAATGGAAATGTAAGTTGTAACATCTAAGAGTTAGCATAGGCTATAAGTATTTATAGCATGTGTGTGTGATTTTTTTGCTTTTTGAGTAAAAGGAACATTTGATTGATAATATATAACGGGTGTGAGATTTTTGGGTAAAAGAAACATTTGATTGATACTTCATAGAAATTTGGTATAGACAAACAAATATAAAGGCAAATGAGCAACCAAACAGCAAGCTGTGCAACAATTGCACATTTCTTAAACACCTTCATTCTTCTGAAAAATTTTGTATTTTTAGTAGTGATTTATTAACAGCACAGTAACAAAAATGCAGTCACCTAGCTTTATGGTGTGAAGATAACAAACATTTTCCCTAGTGCAACAAAAGATTACATGATTCTATAATTGGCCCGTTCAACAATGAAGTTATAGAAATAGACAATTTCTAAGGTGAAATTACTTAACAACAATCAGTTAGAGCTCCTAACTTCCTTCAATTACATCATGTAAATTCCACATGTACACTGAAAGGCATCAAACATGCTACTTTTGGTAAAGGAAAAATACGGTGATTAAGATTAAGAATACAGTAGGTCATAGATTATGTTAGGGGTTTCTACTATTTGTAAACGACAAGGTACAGACTGGGCACGAGAGATTGCTTCTAGCAATGGTGGCAGTGGCAGCTGTGGGAAGTCTCGACAAGCATTTTGAGCAACATAGATGGTAGATTCATTGGCACTTTCTAGTTAGAATAATTTACCTTATTGGGGACAAGCCTAAATATATCCTCAAGCTACCATCTCCAGACCGATGATCAGATCGAGCAATTCAGTTGTATTCTTAAAGAATATCTGCATCATTTTGTGGATGCAAGACTAAAAGAATTGGGTTCAGCTACTGGATGTGACCCAATTCTGTTTCAATGCTCAGACGCATTTATCAACCGGGAGAAGCCTGTTTGAGATTGTTTGTAGTAGGCAACTTGTATTGCCATACCTTGGTGATCATCCATGTTTGGGGAAGAACCCCAAACTCACAACTTTATTAAGGAATGGAAACAGATGATAGACATCGCTCAAGAGCACTTAGCGAAAGCCTCGAGGCGGATGAAGAAGTGGACAGATAAAGTGTTGCCCCCTTGAGTTTCGAGCATGAGATTAGGTCCTCATTAAATTATGACCAAAACAGATTCGATTTCAAGGACAAAGACCAGCGGCTTGTCAGAAAATTCGAGGGACCTGTGGAAGTGCTCAAAAGGGCGGGGAATACATCTTATAGAGTGGCGTTGCCCACATGGATGAAAATCCATCCAGTAATTCGTGTGAGTAACTTAAAGCCCTTCCATCAAGATCCCAAAGACATGCAGCACAATGTCATAGTTCGACCAACCATCGATCTCAGTCATAAAGAAGACAAAGATGTTGAAGAAATCTTAGTCGATGGAGTAAAAATGGCTAAAGACCCACAAGAAGGAGCCATAAGTACCTGTTAAAGTGGAAGAACCTTCACATGGAAGAAACCGGTTGAGAACGAGTCGAAGACCTAGAAGCCTAAATGTAGAAGATTGAAGAGTTCAAGCTTTGCTAGTCAATAGGGACATTAACTATTTAAGTGGGAGAAAATGTCACGAGCATGGTTGTTCAGAACATTGTTTGCCTATAAGTCGCACGCCCAGATACCCCTAAAATCACCATATCTTTATGTTTTGTACTTAGTTTAGTCTATTGCTTTCCTTTTTATGTCATCGACCTAGGGTGTGATGTTTCAACATTTTCATATGCAAGTCTGTCAAAGCTAAAAATGTTCAAAATGTACTATAGGGGAGATATAATAGTTAAATCCCTCACCAAGCCTTGTCGTACTCTTTGCAATCAAAGCTTTCTTTGCAATCATAGATTTCTTTGCAATTGATAGCCTTCAAAGCTTTCTTTAGTGACGTTTTCAATGAATTTCTTTCTCTTACAATTTATAAAATAATTTTCTCAAGAATGTGAAGGGAGGCTACATCTTACCGCGAGTTTGTCCGCGATTTTTAGATTTTGCACGACTGACCTATTGATTAAGTAAAATAAGTGTTGCATAATCACCTGTCTTGTGTTTAAAAGGTCGTGATTGTGACACAACGTAACGCCGTGTTTCATAAGCATGCTTGTCCAGGGCGTTATTTGCACATGACTGCATGTCCGAACATCCTCAAACCACCTTATCTTTATGTTTTGTACTTAGTTTAGCCTATTGCTTTCATTTTGTTGTCGCCAACATAGGATGTGACGTTTCAACATTTTCATATTCAAGCCTTATTGTACTATTTGCAATCTAAGCTTTATTTGCAACTGACAGTCTTCAATGCTTTCATTAACGATGTTTTCAATGCTTTCTTTAACGATGTTTTCAATGCTTTCTTTAACAATATTTTCAATGCTTTTCTTTCTCTCTCACATTTTATAAAACCATTTCTCTCAAAATGTGAAGGGAGGCTACATCGTACCGTGAGTTTGTCTTCGACTTCTAGATTTTAGACGATCAACTTGTTCACTGAGTTAGACCAAGTGTCGTACAATCACCCATCCTATGTTTGAAAAGTTGTGATTGTGAAAAATGGTATCAGAGCTTTGTTAGCTCCTTGGCTAAGCGAGACGCAAGTATGTCGATTTTTAAACAACTGTTGAAGTTGCAATCTGAACAGGAATGATCAAAACCATACTGAGGCTAGCTGACAACTTTGCAAGCCTCCTTGCAGTGATCTAACGATTCGGAGGGAGAAACAGAAGCAAAAAGAGAAGATGAGGGGGATACCCCTCGAATGGGTGCATTAAAACTCTTATCGACAATCCAAAAAAAGGCATCTCACCAAAATGATGCTTTTGAAAATGGACTCATGTTTGTCGACGCAATCATAAACTCCAAAACCATAAAGAGCACCATGGTGGATTAAGGTGCAACTCATAACTTCATTACTGAACAAGAAGCACATCGGTTAGAGTTGAAAATCATGGACACAGACAAGATGAAAGGTTTGAACTTCGAAGCCTTGCAAATTTTTTGGGTATAAAAAGGGTATCTCTAAAATTAGGCGAACAAAAAAGAGACGTTGATTTAGTCGTCATCCGTATGGATGACTTTGACGTAGTACTTGACATGAAATTTCTCTTACAACATAAAGCCATTCCCATGACACTAGCTTAGTGTATGGTACTAACGACCCATAACATGTCAGTGATCCAAGCTAAGATCAAATAAGTGAGTGGGGTGAGAATGATTTTAGCCCTAAAACTAAAAAAAGTCCTTAGTAGAGAAGAACCAACCTTCATGATCATCCCGTTGGTGGTTGAGCAAATAGAAACTTGGACTGTTCTAGTAGAGATCTAGAAAGTTTTAAATGATTATGTTGATATCATGCCGCCTAAGCTGTCCGAGTCTTTTTTAGTGGTCCGAAGGACATAGAAATTCATATTCATATTTCACTTCGGACCCCTCCGAAGAAGTTAGACTGATCTTATCTAACGATAAAAGATGAAAAATGACTGATTTTGAATGATTCCTTGCTACCAGCTAAAAGTGAAAAGTTTCCTACACAAGTTCTGATACTGAGGGAGCTCAATGCATTCTACTTGACCTAACTAGCTGAACTCTAAGGGCTAGGCAAGTCTTGTTATGGTTAGGGTATGTTTTCAGCAGCACATGCTTTCAGCACATATTATTAAGTATGTAAAGTATTCACAATAAAATTCTGAAAATGGATAGCATGTCTTCTACTCATTTCTAAGAAGTATGCATTTTCAACAGTGGAATGAATACTTGTGCATTTTCGCTGTTAAGCAAATGCAAATCAGTGGAATGAATAAGTCCTTCGCCTACTTCAATCAGTTCCATTAATAAGTCTTTCAGATAGACGAGTTAGAAATGTTGGAATTTGTGTCCTAAAACTCGTACTTTGTTATTTGATTCAATAAATTTTATTATTGAATGCTATAATCTTAAAACCAATAAATTTAGGTCCCGAGGCTATTTTACCGAGTTTGTCAAATACACTTAAACTTTATGTAGAGACATAAATATGGATTAAGTTCAAGTTAATAGCCCAAATAGTCTATAGTGTATGAATAAGGTTGGGCGGCTTATTCTGGATAAACACTATGGATGCGACCTGCTCCGTAGTTAGTACAAACGATGTAATCCTGAATCGTTCATGTAAAGACATGGGAGTGGGGACATCCTATGTAAATGCTTTGCATAAGACTGGAACCACGAAATAGTCACTTTTTGTTATAACACCGTAAACTATAAACTGACTATTTCATTTATGATGACCTAGGTAACTTGATTTTAATCCTAAGCTAACTATGAACTTCTGTTCATTCGGTAGTATCCTTAGATCTGCATAGGTAAGGGCAGCTTATCATTGCTGGCCCAATAAGCCTCACATTTCAGGGATAAGACCAAATGGATAGCTAGGGACATAGGGTGCAAGACGAAATTCACTCCTACCCATTTCTGGGATAGTAGATAGGTTGATCCCTTAAAGACTGAATCCAAGTCTTGAACAAGAGGCCCCACCTTCTCATTGGCTCGAGAAGGATTCAGGTTTATAGGTTGGACCTTAAACCAATTGTTCAATAGTGGATCGATGGGTCTTAAGGAGCAAGATGTAATCTCGGGGGTAAAACGATATTTTGACCCAGCCAAGATTACAAACAACCTGTGAAGGATAAACTTACTCATCATGGTTATATCAAGTGGACAGAAATATATCTATAGTGAGGGGAACTAACGAATGTTGATTAAGCTTAGTCTAAAAGAGTTTAGCCACTTAATCTCAAATCGTTGGAGCATATGATCTATAGGTCCTTTAGGTTCTCCTACTAGCTCATATGGATTCAACTAAGAACAAAATGTTGAAGTAACTCGAATTGTTTGAATTAAGAAAAAAGAGAGAAACCGACAAATATATAAGATATAAGTCGGTAGAAATAAACTTTAAAGTATATAGATGCATATAGAGTAAAGCATGATCTTTTTCCTTCCGTTGCATATAGAGTAAAGCATGATCTTTTTCCTTCCGCTGCAATTGTTCGAATTGTTTAGATGCATATAGAGTAAAGCATGATCTTTTTCCTTCTGCTGCAACATGTCTCTTGTTGTTTTTTCCATCAAGAAAGTGAAAGTTGAATGATCAGAAGTCTATAGGATTTAATCTAAATAGTAGGTTTTGAAAGAATTGAATTTGGATGTCATAGGCTTGAATCTAAATTAGGTTTCTAATCCAACAAGGATTTAGTTCCATAAATCAATCCATAGGCTTGAATATAAATAGTAGGGTTTGGTCATATTTATTTTCGTTAATTTTTCTATCTATATAATAAAGAGCTTCTGAAACTAAAGGAGAAACTAAAGCAAGGGTCTCATTCCGGAAGGTAGTTCCGCTTGTCCCTGTAGAAGTAGTTCTTTTAGTGGTTGCAATCCCGGATGCCTCATTCGTTATAAGCTATTTGAGAAATATGGATTATGAACTTTTAGGATGAACTACCGATTCGGTAGACAAGTAAATAATCAGTCCAGGGACAACCACACCAAAAGAGATAGGAGGCAGAAAGGAAAGTCGACCACGAAGATCTCTTTCCTTACGCCCACGGGACATGTAAAATCTTCTTTCTTCTTTGTATTGATTCCACCAGAAACCTGAACCTAGTTCGCCCTGAATCACACAATTTTCTTGTTTGAGTGATTTAGTTGGCACGCAGAATGAACTCCACGATTGACAAGGGAATGGCATCAGTTGCACTCAAACCCGCATTCAAAGATTATCAGTGTCTCCTTTTTTCAAGTGATTTGAAACATTCCTTCTTAACAAACCGGGTAATTCAAAGGAAAGAGGGCTTTTCCCTTGTCTCCGACCATTCATGCCACTAGTATCCTATCTATCTTGCATCCTAGCCCCCAACGGGTCTTTGACCACCCTACGTAGTGATTGCATCCCTTTCTCTTGTTGAAGAGACTTCTCTTCGCTCTTAGTTATTAACCAAGAAATCCTATTATTGTATATAATTTTGCAATTGAATAATATATTACAGACATCAACCGTTCATTTTCTTCTAAAAGATCTTGGATTCTTTCCTTTTGTATTGCCCTAGCTTCACAATCTTCTTTCCATAGAGTTTCAAGCTTCTCAATTGACAATTCATCATTTTTACTTTCTACCGAACATTCACTATCATCATCAGTGTTCTCATAAGTAATCCGTACTGCGAAAGCATTTATGTTGCCATCATCATCTCTACTATCAACAGATTCTTCATCTGACAGTGTGACACGAAAGTTTTTCTTCTGTTTTCTCAAGAATGTGGGACGTTCTGCCTGATAATGACCAAGTCCTCCACATTCTCTATACCTGAAAATCTTTCTGTCACCTTCCTTTTTCTTAAGATAACCATCACTTCTTCTATCAGATTTTCATTGTTTCTCCTGGTAGGACCATTATCATTTCTTCTTCGATATTGATTAGAAGTTTGAACATTCATACCTGTGACATTCGAATTTTTTAAATTTCGAAGGGCGTTTGTGAATTTTTTGGTTAATAAAGCTATTGACTCATCCATGTTTGCTTCAATATCACAATCAACCTCCCCACTTACATGTGTGGATTTAAAAGCAATTCCCTTGCCTTTCTTACTTTCTCTATCAGCAGTGGCCATTATAATATAAAGTTTATATTTTAATTAAACTTTATTATATAAATTTAATTTTGGCTATGATTCAAAATTAATTTATGAGATAACAAAATATTTAAATAAGTTCAAATATTAATTTAATGCGAATTTGATTCATATTAAAACTATAGGTTAAAATTTAATTTGTATATGATACATATTAAACCTATAGGTCATGAGAGAAATTTATATTTGAATATGATTCAAATTTGGATTAAATTAATATAAGATATTTAATTTAGAAATTAAATAATTGGAGAACTAATTAATAGTTTAGTTTAAGGGGTCTTTTCAAAAATATAAAAAAGCGGCAAAATATTTATACTTTATAGAACAATTCCAAAAACGAAAAAAGCCCAAAGGCCCACTGTGTAAAATATCAAAAATGCCCCGTCAACCACGCCATCAATAACGCGCGCGTAATATATTTGCGATTTATACGCAATCATTTAGATATGGTTCAATATATACGCGATCGTTTAGATATGATTCAATATATACGCGATCGTTTAGATATGATTCAATATATACGCGATCGTTCAGATATGGCTATAATTTATACGCGACCGTTTAGATATGGCTACAAGGCGATCGTTTAGATATGGTTCTGAAAAACAGTAAAAGATAATCAAGACCCTTCCGTTACGATTGCAGCTAATAATATAAGTAATAACTAGTGAGACAGCAGAAGAGAATAACACATGAGACTTTGGTAACCCAATTCGGCCAATATTGCCTACGTCTGGGGAGCTGCGCACAGCTCAGATGAGTAATTTTATTTATAGTCACCATAAACATCAAAACATCAATATAGCTTATGTATACATCTCAATACTAAAACTATATGACATGTGAATTAACATCAGACTCTAGGCTCCCCCTGGAATAAAGAAGACTCCCGTCGATAGCGTCTGATGATCAGGCTCCCCCTGAATGTATGTGTGACTCAATCATTAATCAGACTAACCATAATCTTATTTTGTATGTTACTCATCCGCAAACCTCAACGTTAGATAATCGAAAGTTACTTCTTCGTATCAGCAACAAAAACTTTTCTCTCTATTTTCTTCATATTTCAGCCGATCTTCAAGACTCCAATATATACATATATCTTCAGGTATGTATATGCCTCGTATCTTCACTGAGATCCCTCAAGAATAGGAACTTATTATAATCTTGGAGAAAATTAGAAAGATTCCATAAAAATAGGAGAATCAAACATTCATTAATTATCTTCTCTCAAATATATCTTCTCTTTTAATTTAAAAGATATTCTTTTAGACAAACTACACTTCAACAGGTTCAATATATATGCAATCGTTTAGATATGGCTATAATTTATACACGATCATTTAGATATGGCTACAACGCAATCATTTAGATATGGCTACAATTTATACACGATCGTCTAGATATGGCTAAAATTTATACGCGATCGTTTAAATATGATTACAATTTATCTTTTCAATTTCATCGTTTAATTTTGTTACACGATCGTTTAGATTTGGGGACCCAAAACTAAATGATTTTTTTTTTAAATTTGGTACACGATTTTTTTAATTCTTTTGCTACACGATCATTTAGATTTCTTTACATGATCGTTTACTTTTTTTTAGATGATAGTTTACTTTTTTTTACATGATTATTTACATTTGGCTACTCCAATTCAAATGATTTTTTTCAAGATTTTTTATAATCGTTTACTTTTTTAAAACGATCGTTTACATTTGGCTACTCCAATCTAAATGATTTTTTTTCAAGATTCTTTATACATAATCTTTTATCTTTTTACATAATTGTTTACTTTTTTTTTACACGATCGTTTAGATTTGGCTACTCCAATCTAAATGATTTTTTCAAGATTCTTTATACACGATCTTTTAGATTTTGCTATTTTTTTGTACAATCTTATACACATTAGATTTTTCTATTTTTTTTATACACACTCTTATATAAAGTCGTTTAGATTTAGTTATCCAAATGTAAACGCGTAAAAAAAAAAAGAAGAAAGACGATGGAAAGAAATCACAGCGAAAAAAAGAATAGGAAAAGTAGAAAGACAATGGAAAGAAATTGAAGCGAAAAAAACGAAGAGGAAAAGAAGAAAAACGATGAAAAGATTAAACGACGTAAATAAAGAAATGAAAAATAAGAAAGATGATGGAAAGAAATCGCATAAAAGAAAAAAAGGAAAGAAGAAAGACGAAATCGCAGGCGAAGAACCAACCATATCTATTCAATCTTAAACTCCTGCGCAGCTGATAAAGTGCTTTCCAAGCGTCTTTCTTGAAGATTATGAGTCCGTTAACTCTCATCTTTCTGTTCACAAGATGTCCTTTTTCACGAAAGACATGGACAGAACTCAAAATTGTTTCTTTATTCTTTTGGGACTTCTTAAAGGAAGGTCTCAACCTGGCTACATATAAGCCCACTCCTAGATACCTCACTCATAAGTCAATCTATCTTCCCCTACTTAGACTAAGGCTAGAAAGTAATTGCACCTTCCTGGATTTGCTTACTCTCCAAAAAGCAAGAAGTAGAATGGGTTGTTGACTCCAACTGGTCAAATCCCAAGATCAATAAAGGCGGAGAAGCTAGATGTTCCCTAACACTCGAAATGTGTGAGCTTCTCTTTTTTATACTATTAGCTTGTCTGAAAATTACTCGCGCAAAAGGAAGAAAAGAGGACTAAAGATTGACTAATTGAACTCGCTTGCTAGCCTGCTACATCTTCTTCCTACTTGCACTTCCAACCAAAGAAGGTCAGATGATAAGTCAAATTTAGAATACCGATTTGAGATCCTAAAGTAAAGGTAAAAAAACTCCTCCTTCAGAGTGTAACGGTATTTAGAGATTCATACGCTCAAACTCAGAATTAAACTCAAAGAAATTCAGACATGAAAAAGGTTTTTCTCACTAAATGAGTCAGAATTGCCTAGCCACCTACTCAATATCTAAAAGAGAGAGGAATTTTACCTTCCGCTCTCCCGAGCTAACTAGGGAAAATGAGCATATATTGAAAGAAAGGATGGAAGATCACCTACTTAACTTAAAGGAAGAAAAGGTTAGAAGCCAAGCTAAACGAGGCAAGGAACTGAAACCTCTTTCGTACTTTCATTCCTTCACAGTCACTTCGCATAGTAATCTTTTAAATATTAAAGTAAAGGCAGAACTCAAGGAAGGATTATATTCTATTATTATGCTACTTCTTTCTATAGTCCTATAATAGTAATCTTTGTAATAGTCAAGTCAAAAAACCTATATACTCAAAATAAAGAGAAAGCCTAGTGAAGCAAGGCAACTGAGAACCTACTACAAAGGAAGAAGACGATAGAGGCTCAAAGAATTTGAGAAGCGCTCACGAGAAAAATCAGTACGAGTACAATAGAAAAATGAAATCATTAATGAAAATGTAGATTCTTTTTATTCATTCCACGTGGTGGTCTAAATCGATGTTTTTTTTACTATATTCCATTTCTCTGATTTCATGATCAAAGTTGTTTATTGAATGTCCAAATTCAAGTGTGAAACAAGGAAAGGGAGTTGTATCTGCCCACATACGGTTAGAAGAAGCGAGACCTCAATGACCAAAAGCAGCCTCATCTCTTGATCGATATGTTCTTTTGTTAGGTATCTTTCGTAAGGCCTCATTCAAGCCTAATTTATGGATTTCTCTATAATAGATGTCCCAAGTCATCCTATTGAAAAGACTATTATTTAACTTTCAGTTGTTCGGAGGACTTGTTCATTCCACTAATATTGTCTGGTGGACGGATCTGAAGGACTTGTTTATCCATATTCACCTTAACCCTGGATAAATGTGAAAGGTCAGACCAGTAGGAATGAGCCACATAAAGAAATCAATGAACAAGGGCTCAACAGCAAAAGATCGACGCAAACGGTAACTTAAGCAGAAATGAGAGACTTGATGTTGCAATTCTTTCTTCCTCTATCCTTAGTCCCAGTTTCGAAGTATCATAGTAGAGATGGGAATCGGTATAAAGGAGAGACCCATGAATAGGGTAGAGAATAACTAAATTTGGAGGGCATGCTTTCGACGTATGGTAGAATAAGCAAGTCATTCATCAAGTAAGGCAAAAGCAAACTGGTGAATGACGAGTGGGAGTCATGATCATGCCATTTGGGATTAGAGGATTGCTTATGTTTATACTTGTTCTCAAATTATTTTAAATGTTTTGATAGGAAACTAGATGTTAGGATTAATTTATTTTATTTTTATTTTATTGTCATTTTTTAGGGGTCTTTTCAAAAATATAAAAAAGCGGTAAAGTATTTACACTATATAGAACAATTCCAAAAATGGAAAAAGCCCAGAGGCCTAACGTGTAAAATACCAAAAATGTCTGATCAACATACATGTAATATATTTGGTAACGTAATTTGGTACACAATCGTTTAGATTTGACTATTGTTTGGTACACAATCGTTTCGATTTGTTATTTTTTTTTTCAATTCTATCGTTTAATTTGTTACACGATTGTTTAGATTTGGCTACACGATCGTTTAGATTTGGTTACCCCAAATCTAAACCATTTTTTTTCAAAATTTGGTATACGATCATTTAGATTTGGTTGCACGATCGTTTAGATTTGGCTTCACGATCGTTTAGATTTGACTTCACGATCGTTTAGATTTAGCTACACGATCGTTTAGATTTAGCTACACAATCGTTTAGATTTAGAGTTTCAAATCTAAACGATTTTTTTTTTCAAAATTTGATATACGATCTCTTAGATTTGGCTACATTATCGTACCCCAAATCTAAACAATTTTTTTTCAAAATTTGGTATAAACGATTTTTTTCAATATTCTTTATACACAATCTTTTTGTTTTTGTTACCCTAATTTGAATGCTTAACCAACTTTTTCAAGATTCTTATATACCATCAGATTTGGTTACCTAATCTAAATGTAAAAAAAGAAAAGAAGAAAGACGGTATGATGCATGCAGTGAATGAAGAAAAAAAGAAAAACAAGAAAGAGGAAGAAGATATGTACGCACCTAAAAAAGAGAAAAACAAGAAAGAAAATAGAAAGAAATAGATTTGGTTACTCAAATCTAAAAAAAAAATGGAAAAAATCGCAGCTAAAAAAAGAGTATAGAGAAAGATAAAAAAATCGCAGAGAAGATAAAAAGATGGAAGAAATATTTAAAAAATGGCTAAGTTTATGGGTTTTGTTACACAGACCGTACATATTAATTTGTTATATTTAGGAAAGTTTTCCTATTTTTTATAACTTTTTAAGGGTCTCCGAACAAAATTCTATTTACTTATTTATTAATTTTTTTTATTTTTTTATCTCGTCAATCTTATTTTAAAATAAAATTTCTACTCTATTAGTAAAAAAAAAGTTTCAATTTTAATTTTATAAATTTTGAAATAATGACTTTAATAATAAATATCGAAAATTGGATCATTACACAATGGCCATATGAAATAACAAATGTGCGAGTACAATAATGATAATTTTGTATTACATCTAAAGTGCATTATAATAATCAATTATTCTGTCCTTAATTTAAATATTTTAGGCATAGCTTTAATCTCTTTATTTTCTATTCTGTTCTCTATTCTTTTTTAACCTCTTACTTGTTCAGTCGGTTTGCTCTTTAGTTATTTAGACTGGTTGGTTCCCTACCTATATATATGTGTGTGTGTGTGAGCCTACATTTGTATCATATTTTGGTATCATCTAATAAAGTTTGAGGTTTTATTTACACGTGTGTATTAAATACACTGTTCTATTATCAGTGTTATTTGTAAATTACCTTAATGTAAAAACAAATTTCCTGATGAAATGGAATGGAAAGAAATCCGATTAGATAACTACAATTGATAGTACTTTTAGGCTTAATAATTATGGAGTTGTTTGGTCGCCAACTTTAAGTGGATGAGGTAAGTTATTTATAACACATTTTATGTTTGTGACTCCAATTATAATATTTTAAAGTTGTTCAATGACAATTATTATTGCCAACTATTATAATCTATGATAACTACAATATTAGCATTTCAATTCCTGTTTTGTTATGAAGTTTACTATTTATTTTAATGATAAGAACGACGAACCTCCACGTATCTTCATAATGATATGATATTATCTATTATGGACATGCGCTTCCATGGTTTGCATTCACTGTTTTATCCAAAACAATCTCATATCAATGAAGATAATTATTCTCACTAATATATTTACGATCACTTCAACTAAACATAAAATATAACTATAATATAATAGCAATAGTTTGCAAGTTTTGTTTTAATCTTAATCCCTAATTTACTACTTTCATTCTTATATGAATATATTTATAGTTAGAACACAAGATTTATATATAATATATATATTTCAAGTAAAAAACTATGAGAAAAGAGTTTGAAGGTGTGGGAAAATAACTCACTCATATTTGAAAAGAAAAATATTTGATTGTTAGATAGTCATTGTCTTAAATTTCTAGGGAAAGATGTGACGGAGATGTGATTAGAATTTATACTATTTTGACACATATATCAACTTCAAATTACTATTTGTATGGGTTGTATCCGTATATATATATATATATATTTATTATTAAATTTTGATTCCTCTATATAAAACTGAGTCTATGAATAAGTAGGAACATATTGAATATGAAGCTTCATTTTCTTTTCTTCTTCTTTTGAATAAATAAATGGAAGAATGGTTTTGATAAGATTAGATAGTCATTGTCTTGAAAGATGCTCAAAGGATAGTGACAAATAATTGAATTGTTTTCTTTGTCAATATTTCTTTCACTTCTTTTTAGTACAATAAATACAGATTAAAAGAATTTAATTTTAATTTTGAGAGAACTCATTTATGTTCAACTCATATGGATTAAGAGATAATAGTTTAATCATAATTTCTCTTTTCTGAAAACAGATTAATCATAAATTTATATTATGTGATCAGTGAAGTAAAATACACAATGTAACTATTGAATGTTATGACAGTTTGATTTCTTTGACCTTATCAATATTATTACCATAAAGTTTTACAAGACTGTTTTAATAAATGAACTAAGTAGCTATTGTTAGTGAATCTTTTATGAAATTCAATTGGATTTAAAGATGTTAATTTGTCTTTAATAAATTATAAATTCAGGTGTTTGACAACTTAAGTAATTTGGAAGAGTTGGGTTGGGTAGATAAAAAAAAAACCAATATTTGTTTGGTTCACCAAAAATGAAATAACCTTATTATCTCGTTATTTACATCAACTCATATTTCATATAAAAATACTAATATTTTTTACATCGTTAATCGTGTCAACTCTTCTAATAATTTTCTTATTATAATTTCCAACTCAACTCATTTTGATCACTAACCAATCGTCCTCTCGGAGGAAAAATGAAGGATGAACTTTTTAGATCAGGATAAGAAATTCACCTTATCCTAGCCCCATTTTGTTGTTGTTTTTAAATGTATTATCATAGTTATTTTTAGAAACATTTTCAAATCTATCAAATGAACCAAAATTGTTACAAAATGAAGTAAAATTTCAGATATATCGTTAAACTTTGCTATATTTATATGTTATTATCATTATTATGTAAATGTCATATTTAAATTTCAAATTTTATTATTTAGTTGCCAAGATAATGGATATGTCTGAATTGAAACAATTAAATTTAAACTATATACAGGAATAGTTTGATAGATAATTAGTTTCTTTTGTTAGAAAATAATTCAAACAGACATGTGAAATTAGTCTAAAAAGAATGGTTAGATATTTAACCTTTTAATTAAAACCGTGGAAAAAATTTCATAAATATGATAAACTACTAAAATATTTTTTAAATATTATAGATTTGTCATTCCATTCTTTTTTTGCGAAATCTTCTTTCTTCCTTTATTCTTCTTTTTTTATACCTCGTTTAGATTTGGATTTTTTATATCGTCTTTCTTCTTTTTCTTTTTTTTTTTCGTTTTTTCTCCCTTTTTTAAGTTGTTTAGATTTAGGTAACCAAATATGATTTGTTTCTATCAGTCTTTCTTCTTTTTCTCTTTTTTTTCATTGCGCTTTTTTTACACGTTGTTAGTAACAAAATCTAAAAGATCCTATACAAAGAATGTTGAAAAAAATCATCTAAACGATCATCTAAATCAATTAATTAAACCATAGTGTAACCAAATTAAGAGATAAAATTGAAAAAATAAATCGTTTAAATTTAGTTATTCAAATTTAAACAATTATGTACCAAATCTAAACGAACGTGTATCAAATATATTACTTTTTGTATTTTCATTGCGGCCATGTGAACTTTTTCCATTTTTAGAATTGTTATATACAATGTAAATATTTTGTCGTTTTATTATATTTTTTAAAATACCTCTTATTTAAACATATACTTTTTTAAAAAAGAAAAAATTTAAATTTTAAAAACAGAACAAATTTCACACGAGAACTTTTATACTCATTAAAATCTAAGTTTTCTTTACGGTTGGCAATCTTCAATAGTGTTTACCAAGCTTTTCTTTTTCTCTCACGTTTTCAAAACTATTTTATCTCAAAACGGAAAGGAATGGCTACATCAAATAACGAGTTTATCCACAAGTTTTGAATTTCAGACCTGTTCGCCGAATTAGAGCAAATGTCGAACAATCACCTGTCCTGTATCTAAAAGGTTACGATTGTGACACCCTACCCTCGATATCTCTAATTGGATTAGTAGGATCGAATTTGACCTGTGAGCTTATTTGGAATAATTAGGAAATGAGCATTGCTGAATTAACCATATTTATTTCCCAAAACAATTGAACAAGTTCAATTTGGTTGATTTGATCAAACTACTTACATTTCTTTCTACATGAATTACCACGAAGTTAGTTTTCCTCTTTGGGTATTTGATTATTGTAATATGATTTGAAATTCTTTCAACATCATCACCCCATAATAGGTTGATGTAAATACCAAATATTTGGCCAAAATGACAGCCTAAGCCAACCAAGTATCAATATATTTTAGAAGAGGTCTTAAAATATGAGAATTTACAGTTTAGTTGCTTCCCCTTACAAACCTTTATACATCCATTTGGGGACGGATATTTCTGTATACAGGTAGATACTCAGTACTCACATTCTAAACTAATAAAATATTTAGTTGGTTAGAAACGCTAAGAGTGGTTTAAACCTGAATCTCAATGCCAGTCAAGAATTCCCGACGCTCATGTCGAATAAGCAAGACAGTTAGCACCAGCAATGGTGTCAAAACTTGCTGGTACTTCCAACTCACCAAGAGGAGGTCTGCAGTGGAGCATGAAGCCTTTGATGAACTATGATTTTTTGAAAAACCTGGCAACTTCTTTGTATAAATTTTCTTCCTCAAAGGGTTTCGAGACGTAGCCATCCATTCCACATTTCAGGCATTCGTCATACGTAGCATGAATCACATCTGCAGTCATGGCTAATATCGGCATATGCCACTTGCCTTCTCCTGCATAAGTTCCTCCTTCATTTTCCTTGTTCTCCATCATCCTGATCAGACGAGTCGCCTCAAACCTGTAGTTTTGACAAAACTAGACTCAATTTTATCCAGAATTTCTTGTGTTCAGATCAGAAAGGATTGTTTGAGAACGATGTTTTGAGAAATACTTTTCTCATAAATCAGAAGAGGGCTCTGCATTCCATAATAGCCCTCGTATTCTGAGTCCAGTAGCTCAAAACTTTTGAACTAGCTTGGTTGAGTTTCATGAAATAAAGAACTTTGTCATTCTAATTAAAGACCTTCAAAATTCAGAAAAAAGAAATGAAAAAAGCTAGTTAGAACATACCCATCCATTTCAGGCATTTGAATATCCATGAAGCAAGCATCAAAATTGTGAGGTAGCTGAAGCAACTTCAGGGCAGCTTTCCCGCTATCTGCACACTCAACATCTGCACCGAATTTCTTCAGAGCACCTGCAGCAACCCTACGGTTTACTCTATTGTCATCAACAATTAAAATTCTCTTGCCACAGAGAAGGCTCTGAAGGAAAGCAGAACCGATGGGTAGGCCTCTTCCCCGTCTCTGATTCTTAACCCCGAGTACTTGTTGCAGACAGGCTGCCACCATACTGGCCCTCAACGGTTTCATGATCACGGTGTCGGAAAAACCTACTGCTTTTGCCTTGTCTAGCTCTGCAGTGGTAATATTTGTAGCAAGAAGGATCAACTTCGGTAACTTAAACGAATTCCCATTCAGTTTCAAGTTCAATTGACGAATGATCCCACATTCCTCGTCGGAATTTAACGTATCCTTTTCAACTAAGATCATATCTGGAAGGATTGCATTTCTGCAACATTGAGCAAAACAGTTCCTCTAAGAAAGTTGTAACAGAAATCATCTGCCGAAAGGTCCACTAAACTGAGAAGACTATAATTTAGCATTCAACAACACTTTGAAATATTGCCAAGACTTTTGAGTCCTCGATTTTCTTTTTGGTTTTATTTATTTTTTCTTTAAAAAAAACAGAAATAAACTTTACATTGATTTAATGAAAAGAGGCTAATGATCAAGATACAAAGATCGAATTATATTGAAACATAAAAAGCATAGTAATCCTGAAATCTAAGAATCAATAGGTGGACCCGACATCTCAACGAGGTTGGCACCCCAACTCATCATATCCTATTATAGTATAAAGTCATCCAAGCTAGTTACAAAATAAGATATAACATGGTTATACCGAAGTAAGAGCATACCAATTAAGACAAATTTCCGGAATAGAATAATCAACAGAGAACTTAGATTGAGAGCACTAGAAAGAAAGCTAGAAGACGGTCTGAACCAAAACTTTGGTTTTGTTTGTTAAGAATTAGCTTATGGAAACTACGTGTTACTTGAGTTCTCTTTGTTTAGCTCATCACTTTATGAAAACACTAAACAGGTTTTTAAATTGCGTTTTTAGTTTTAAAAAATTGACTGGGATTTCAAGAACATTTTCGAAATTAGATTAGAAACAAAAAGAAAAATGTTACATATAAGTATGGTTCTTAATCAAAGTCTTTTGGCTTACATTAATCAAAGTAGCAATAACGAAGCAAGGGAGGGATGGAAAAAGAAATACTCCTTGAAAATTAGGAAGAACCAAAGCACAATAAATAACAGCTTAAACCTTGTTTTCTTATTTCCAAGCTTATTCTATTTTAGTTTGAGAACTTTTAGTTCCTAAACTTTGCACAACAACCATCTTGTCAATAATTTGCTTGAAAAAGAATGACTTGACATAGAACTTTGGCTGACCCACAATTTTTGTTCCTCACTTCATGAATAGATATCGGTATATATTTGTAATTAAAACAACATGTAGTAGGTTTGGTTATTGGGTTCTGAAACACATACAACTTTTGTTTTCAAAACGATTTAATGGAAAATCAACAACAAAGGCTAAAATATAAAACTAACGATGAAACTAAAAGAAAAAAGTGTGAGAGTTCAAGAACGAAAATGACTTATTTAACAAGTGATTCCACTCCTTCCAAAATTTCTTACTCGTGTTAAAGAAACAGAAAAAGAATAAAATAGAAGGCCTTACCCTGGTATTGTGGATCCATTTTCTCTGCATAAAGAAGCTGCCATGTTGATGCTACAGGTGACTTCAACTTTAATACCAAGTCTCTTCAAATGATACCTGGTTACAGAAGCTCTAACATGTTTCCTGTCAACTATGATGGCTTTCATTCCTCTAAAACTGGGGGGAAGTTCTTCAGAGTTTGGTTTTTTCATATCATTGATTGAGTTTTTCTTACATTTTCCAAAAACAGCAGTGAAGGAAAACGTGCTTCCTATCTGAGGCCGGCTTATGAAGTTTATCTGACCACCCATTAGTTCAACTAAACATTTACTGATACTTAAGCCGATACCAGTCCCCCCATAATTTCGGGAGGTCGAGCTATCTGCTTGCATGAAGGGCATGAAAACTCGATTTTGAGCATGTAAGAGAATCCCAATTCCAGTATCCTCCACACTTACCATCAAAGTAACATGACCACAACCATCGTTGGCAACTACCATGCTGTTTGGAGTGGCATTCAACTGGAAGTCCTCATCAGCTATTAGATGTTTAAAGTTATCCCAGGCATTCTGATCATCGGCTGCCTCACATCCACTCAAAGTTTGAAACTCACGACCACCAGATATGAATAAGTCACTGTCAGATATTCCATTGACATATTTTGAGTCAATGGAGCCTTTTGAGTGCTCAGCTAGGTGCACTTTAACAAATATATGTCCCCTTTCAGTAAACTGGAAAAAAAGAACACGGAAAGGCTCTTTTTATGCTGTCTCCAACCATTCAGTCAATAATACACTTAAAAACACACACACACATTCACTGAAATGGTCAAAAGAAAACACAAATGATCCAAACATGCCCGTTGAAGATGCACTAAGATAAGTGTTCATTTCAAATTTGGAAATGCACACAGGAAAAATCCACTCACCTTAACAGAGTTACCCACAAGATTTGTTATAATTTGTCTGAATCTTCCAGGGTCTCCAATAACAATTTCTGGAACTTTATCAGAAACAAAAACTGCCAGCTTCATTTTCCAAACAGGATCAATTGCGGTTGAGGTAACCATGACAAGAAAGACAAGGGAGTTATTAATTAACGTGACATATAACAGATAGCCACTAGCCAGCATTCAGCAAACGTGTTTATTTGAAATATAAATTACGTTCATACAGCTTACCTCCAGACCCTTTTGTCTAGACTTCTCAGAAAATAAAGATAGCACATCATCGAGTATTGATCGAATGTCAAACGGAACTGCTTCCAGTTCTAACTTCCCAGCTTCAATTTTTGCCCGGTCAAGAACCTCATTTATTAATGCTATCAGTGCCTTTCCACAAGCCTGAGCAGTCTGAGCATAATCCTTCTGTGTAGAACTTAAATCTGTATCCAGAAGCAGTGCGAGCATTCCTGAAATTGATGCACACAAAGGTATAAAAATCTGAGTATCCTTTGCATATATAAAACCAATCAAGTTGGTAAAAGCAAAGCTTGACAGGAATACACATACCGAGGATGCCATTCATTGGTGTCCTAATTTCGTGAGAAACAGTTGCAAGAAACTGAAACCAAAATAAAAGAGAGAATTTAATCAAGAGAAGCTGCAGCATATGGATGGGTTGAAATATTTAAATCATACAAAAAAAATCATGGGCGACTTCCAAATAACATGCAACTCAACTGATTTCACATGACATTGGCATCTGAAAACTGTTTCCAAAAGGATTTTTATGATAGAATTCAACTAATATCGATAATGTAGAGGTACATATCCAATGGAGACCCTGCTCTCCACATTTCTAAGACTGATTCAAAATCCAAAAGATGCCCTTCCTAGATAACTTCCATGTCTTTAGACTCTCTCAAATCTTACCCATGCTAACATTATAACTAACTAAATACATGAGTCTCACACACATGACACAACCCTTCTAATCCTCTTCCTATGCCACACATTAAAATTAGTTCTATCAATTAATCCTCTTAAGAAGGTGGTCATTGTAATTCAAATCCATGAACTTAAAGAAAATTGAATACACCATTTATCCTTCTAACTACTAAGTTAAAATGCAGTGATCTGGAAAAGGATTAAGCGGGCCATAATCAAGATTTTTATATGTTTATGTTTCTGTATAATGCAGAGATTTAGTTTTGGCTATTTCATTTAACCTCCCTATTATGCTCTCTGCTCGGTACTAGACACTAACAAGGTCATATGTCACTACAATATCCATATCTTGAACACAAAGAATCTGATTGATTTTGAACTCTTGCACCAACTATTCTTTTCTCTCCACTGAATTCCCTTTCCATCTGTCTCCTTCTCTCTTCAAGTCTCTAATTATTTTAATTCCTATAGGAATTAATTGATGCCTGATGGTACCTGAGATTTTGCTATATCAGCAGCCTCTGCCCGAACTTTCAGTATTTGCATCTCATGAAAATCATCTTCAACCTTCAGAATGTGAGTTGCTGCACCATACAAAATGTATCCAACCAACAACCCGATCACAAAGAATAAGAATGCAGTAGTCAGAGCAGTCCAGGATGTGGGAGCCCTCTGCTGATATCTACACCATATCCACATAAAGAAAGCCATAAGTCACCGGGGCAACAATCCAGATTAGAAAAGTAACTAACATGGCAGAAGCCTTTTACCTACAAATCATCAAATGCTTCCTGAATGGATCTCCAAAATCAAGGCTACTCTCATGCAAAAGAGACAAGTCACCATCTTGATATTGATGACCATACATGATGAGGGGATCAGAAGAGTTTGTGACATCATATACATTTACCAATATAGCCTGATTCCCTGCAAGCTGCCCAAGCAAGTTTTCCACAAGTGACTCAACATCAAAGGCTCCACCAACGTAGCTGCATTAACATAAGAAACAATTTAAGATATCTTGAAAATATAACTTCTATCTCTCACATGATGCTAAAGCCCAAGAAATTTGAAATAAAGTTGTTGATGAGAACCACTGATAATACTTGACAGATAATTCTATATGTTCTATATTAAATAAATAACAAACTAAGCACAGACGAATTCACATTCCTAATTAAACTGCACATCCAGACTGACCCTGCTGTTGCTTCAATCCGATCTTCTTCAGTAGGTTTAGATGGCAATTTGGATTTGTAAACAGGAAACGTCAAAACAACTCCCAGATGATGAGAACCCAGTAGCCTGAAGGGGCTTGTCAAAACAGCCTTTCCTGTTGCTCTAGCCCTCAAAATATTTTCACGGTCCTCCTGCAACACATCAGATAGAATAAATCAACCAAACAAAAAAAGAAAAACAACACGTAACGACATGCCACTTGTATCCAACATACAAGCTAGAATAGCAAGCTCATCTTACTCTACCTCTCCTGACATCATATCCAGTGATTCAATATACGAGACTGTTTCTTGAGAAAATATTACTGGTGCATATTCATCTCGAATTGGTGAAGGTTCCCTTTTCATTGTTTTTATCATCCATCCATGTTGCTTTTCGAAGGTATCCCTCTCTGAATGAATCACTCTTTGTGCATACGCCACCCCACTGAGTAGAGGCCGTTCAAAAGCAGTTCTGGCTGTGTATTCTGCAAAAGTTTCCTGCATTGTTATGTTTCAGGCTCATTAAACAACCATGTTAGGAAAGAAAAAACAGTGAAATGCTAGTTTCCTCAAGAAAGTGCAAGGAAATGAACTTGTGCATCTTGTATTGTTCAGATTTCCCAGAACTATAAAGAGCAAACCAATGCACATAGAGAAACACATACCTGATCAATAGCAGAAGGGTTTTTGAAGTAATGAAAGGTGGAAACAAGGACAGCCAACGCATGAACATGGTTAACACTAACACTGAATTGATCCTGCAACATCCTTGCTCTCTGCTCACACATGCTTCCCAAAACTTCGTTCCGCCTCACTTTATTATCGGCATCCATCCCATTATAAATTAACATGCTGATAAACGCCATCCCCATAATCCAAAACAGAAGATACTTTCTAAGCCAAGCCCTATTAGCTTGAACAAATGTGTAACCCTTCTTTGTCGTTCCCATTTGCTCATTCCACTTCATAGCCGCAGAGTTGTTGCTCTGCTGCATTTTCATACCCATCTCCAGAAATCCCTGCTTCGTCTTCGTCTTCGACTTCCTCTTTCACTTCCTGCTCTTCTTCATTCCCCTACCAAAACTAGGCCAACCTCAACACCCAGCAACTTTCTTGAGCTTACTTTCTTTCTGAAAATTCCTCTGACACCTTCTGCAATTAAACAGAACCAAAATGTTCACAAGAGGAAGCTCGGCACAATAGCATTTGACCTGTAGGATTTAAAGTCCAGAAAGCAAGACCAAAAAAACCCAAATAGAAAAAACCCCATTTCCTATTATAGCACTCACCGAAACCCATTTCTAGAGTAGGAAGGAAAGACGATGAGCTGAGCTGACTCAGTATCAATAAAGAGAGCCTTTCGATTCCCAGAGACAAACCTGACTCTCAAAAGATGGGGTGTTGTTTTGGTATACAATAAAATATCGTCCAAGGGAGAGAGAAAAGCCCACATTCCAAAGAATTCCTCGCTTCATATACTTTCTGGTCAAGAAGGTCTTTACGTGACAAAAAAGGAAACAAACAATAAAAAAATACAGAGCAGAAAGTTAATCATTCCCCTCTATTCCTCCTCCCCCAAGCGTGAAGTTCAGTAACCCATTTCATTTCCATTAAACAATCAAATTCACAGTTGAATGAATCCCTTTACCTCTACTCCCAAGAAAAACCACACACGCGTAGCGAAGAACACAAGAAGAAACCCACAAAGAGACACACACAGAGAGAAACAGAGCAATAAGAAAACAAAAAGAAAAAAACGAAAAGGGAAAAGTGGGTTATCGAAAGAAACAATGCTTTTGCAGTTTTTCTCACCTGGGTATTAAAAAAAATGCAAAATGTAACCAATGATTTGCAGAGATGATGGAAGAAGAAGAAACTCCTTCACAAGTCGATCCGGAGTAGCTTTTCACTGTAGAAAATCAAACGGGGTTTCTTTATTTCCTCCTCTTTCTTGATTGTTCTTCGTAACTCAAGGGAATTGAAATCAAAATATTAAAGATTGTGAAGGATTTTCAGTCCTGACTTTCCTGTCTCCCTAATCGCTCCTCTTCCCTAATACTCTTTTACTATGTCGTCTTCTTTCTCTCACTGCTTCTTCTATTCCACTCTGGCTTTGTCTCCCCCTTTTAAATATATATTTTTATTGTAATTCTTCATCAGCAAACTGTTATAATTCTCTCTCTCATCTGCTGTGAACTTGCTTTTTATACAGAGTACAACAAGTATGGCCTCAGAGAAACTCCATTAACAAAACAAAAAAGAATGGAAATAGCTCCAACCTGAATGGACCCAGAACCAGAAAACAAAAAAAATTAACAAAATTTTTCTTTTGGGTTTTGCTTTATGTTCACTGTGGGAGAGAGAGAATCGAATTGGTGGGAAGAGGAAGACGAAAATCTCCATCGCAAATCTGTGTGATAATGACATGGCGACATTGCCCGGATCTCATTCCCTTTGAATTTACCTCTAGCCCCTCCAATTTTAGGCGATGTTTCAATTTTGGTTTAGATTTTCTTCAAAATTATTAAGATCTATGTTATTAAATCAAAATGAGTTTAACTGAGTGTAACAATAATTAATATCCATTTCTTTATTTGATAGACATAATGTTTGATCTCTTCCCTTTTACTTATATTTATTGTACTAAAAAATGATTGACGTTACTGTTTAAAAAATGATGTCTTGTCGATTTAAACGAACAATAGTTCATATTACAAATGATATCTTGTAATTTTCACTTGACAATTGTTTCGGCAAATTTCATTTTATTTTAATGAAAAAACGCTCCATAGAGAAAATTTAGAATAAATTGTTTAAATTAGACATAAAAATAATATTTTGAGTTGGAATGTAAATGAAACTTACCGTAAAGTTAAAAAGTATTCTAACTTTTGGTCCAATTAAGTTAAATTCTAAATTTTAATCAATGATTTTTTCTGTGGGTTGTTTTTTAATTTATAGATTTAAAGAGTTGTTATTTTGTTTTAGAATATTATGTCACGTGATTTGGAGGAATCGAATATATTCACTTCTAGAAGGAGTAGAAATGTGTGGACTAAAGATCGTATTGGTCTAAATAAAGATCTTATAAACTTTTGATTTTGGTTTCGTCGATATTTATTCCTACGAAAAATAATTTGTAAAAATATGCTACGTGAGAATAAGTGAACTCGATAAAACAAACAAAGACATGCATGTTAAAACATTTGGTATAAAAATTGGCGATGTAATAGTTGAACAATTTTTGCCCACATGCCTTATATTATTGAATTTACTCTCGTTTTTTTCCATTTAGTCAAATCATCGTTTATTAGTTTCATCGAATATGTTCTTAATATTTAAATATTTGTGTTGATAATATTAACACATAATCTTTAATAGTTAAAAAAATGAAATAGAATACAATGATAATTTATTATTTTTATTTTTCATATGAATTTGATTATCGAATTCTCCTCCGGTCCATGACTGACTTTTTAAAATATTGAACGAAAAAAACAATTAAGTAAGATATACGTTTTATGAAAAAAGTAATAATAATAATAACTAATAATTAAATTGGATAATTTTTCATCGTTTTGAGTTTGTAAGGATAACAAGTTTTCTTTTCCCATTTAGTCTTAGTTTGTGATTTAGGTTAGTTTCACCAAAAGAAGATAGATTGGTCCTTTCAAATTTTCTTATTGGGACCCAAATTTTGATTTCTCCAAATCAAGACCGTTCAAAATCATTAATACACCACGTGTAGGTTGGAGATTATTCCATCAATTAAAGCATAGAGTGGCCACATTTTTTTTTTCTTTTTAATCTTTTGTTGATTAAAGTTATGGCAAAGTCAAGAATTGATTTTTCATTAATGGGAAAGAAATCTTCCTTTTTGTGCAAGAACAAAAAAAATCAGATAGGATCTTGATGCACAAAAATCTCTAAATCTAGATCATTTATTATTTTTATTATTATTATCTCTGTTATTTCTCTTTTTTCATTTTAAAATGAAATGACTTAATTAGGATCCCATTGAAATCAATTGCAATCTAATCAAATGAAGTGAAATTTGATGAATTCAATTATTAGAACTCTAGAGAATCTAATGCTCAGAACCAACATCAAAAGACAATATATACTCCACTAATGAGTTATTTGGATAAATATTATTTTAACATATATACTTCTCTCAATACTATTTAAAATTTTGGAAAATGTTCGCTTTGAAAAGTAGATATGACCTTGAAATGAATAAATATCATTATCATGCAAGAGAAGATATATTGAACATATTTTCAAAGTTTATAAAAAGAATGCTATATGTTTTTTATATAAACAATAGTAGAAAAAATAATAATACAAACCAAATCTAAGAATTATTGATAGATCAATTTTCAAATTTATTTTTGGATATTTGTCAAAGTACATAGACTAAGATGAAACAAAAATATAAGATACATACACTAAAATAATATTTTAACCTTATAGTAAACAAAATATATACATGTTTGAATTTTGTTTTAAAATACTTTTTTTAAAAAAAAAATTGAATAAAATTCTCGTAAAAATATACTAAAATAAACATGTTAAAATTAATTAAGATTTTTGCGTTTATTTTTATTTGATATTTTCCATGTTAGTGTTATTCTTTTTATATTTCTTTGCTTTGTTGTGTATGTTAGAGTCTATTTATTTTGTTATTGATTGTGTTACATTTGGATAATATTAAAGAAATTAACAAAATGAATTAATTTGAAAGTAAAAATGATAATACATAGTTAGATTGAAATTTATTTTGAAAATGTGTAGTTGAAGCTTTAGAACCACAACTAATTTCAACTTTGTTATTTTCTAAACGTGACATGTGTCTCTCCCAATATGTATACTTTTCATCGAACAACTTTTATGGCTTCAACCATACACAATATATTCACATCACAAACATTTAATGTACACTAAACATTTGATTACAAAATATTCAAACTTTGAAAAACTACCTTAGGAATTCTAATATTTAATTATTTTGTTTATTTTTTATTTTGAAAAAATTGAGAATATTTTCTATCCATCCTACTATTATTGACGTCTTTTCTTAGTATAATGGTTGAATTTTTAGTCAAATTTCTAAAATAAATACCTACTTTTAAAAGCTATTTCTTTTAGCTTTAGCTTTTAAAATTGGGTAATTATAATGAATAGCAATTTTTAAAATAATTATCAAGTACGTAGCAATATTTTTTTAAAAAAAATTACAAATATAGAAAAACCTATGCATAATAGATTTTTATTGTTGATACTGATAGACCAACATGGTTTATCAGTGATAGACATCTATCATTGATAATTTTTGACAAATTTTATTATATTTGTAATTTTTTAAAAAATGTTGTTATATACTTAATTATTTAGACTATAATTGGTATATATTTGCAACTATCTCTTTAAGGTTTTGTTTTTGGTAAAAAGTAAATAATAATAAAAAAAAAAAAAAAAGTAAGAAAGTTGGATTTAGAAATTAGAAAGTAAAATTGACATGTTGTTGAAGTAGATAAAGAAAGGGAATAATTTTGTTGGAGTAGCTATTTTAAGGCATACGTACCTTTATTTATGGTAGAGATCTTGCCTTTAATCACTAACACAAAAACATAACCAAATAGGCAAAATTGGGTATGGTTGAATTAAGGGGGCAAATCTTTGTAAAGCATTGCAAAAATGGTAGAGAGAGTTTGGTGTTATTTGAGATTTTAAAAAAATAATAATAATAATAAAAAAAAAAGAATATCTTAGTGGATGATTGCATGGGGCCATGAAATATTGATATTCATTTTCACTAATAAAGATACACAAAAAGAAACCCAACCACCCCAAGAATAATTTTCTTCTGCTTTCTTCTTTTGTATAACCATTTACACCTTAAGTTTCAACTATTTACTTTGCATGCACTTCTAATTGGAATATATTGGACAATATTTTCTTTCCTATTTATTATTATTATTATCATTATATAAGATAATGCTCTTTGTGCTTTATTTTAAAAATGTTGAAATTTCAAAAAAAAAAAAAAAAAATTATGATATTTTGTTCTTGAAATTTGAAAGAAAAAAAAAAACATTTTTGATAGTACACAAATAAAAATAATTAGTATCTGATTTGGAAAAAATACTTTTGAAGTTTTAAAGTTGTTTTAATATCCTTAATAAAATGTTACGTGTCCACTTTTATTTATCTCTTTGCTCTACTTTTTAAACTATGGTCCAACACTTTCACATTTCTCACATATATATTTTGTATCTCACTTCTTCATAATACCCTCGAAATCCTCTTTTTGTTTCCATTTCCCCCAATCTCTAAAGCTTCCACCATTTATTCTTCGTTTTTCTTTTCTTTCTTTTCTTCCTAAATATGTAGCAAAACTTTAAATAAAGTCGAGGAACTCTCTTTAATGATGACTATACCCTAAACATAAATCCTCTCATTTTCTTCAAAACTTCATATTTATGCTCATATATTTGTTTTAGCAACCCCCAAACATGACTACAATCTTCCAATTAATTGCCTTAAAGAATTTTACGTGTATAAAATCCACCAAAGTTTCACAAAATTCCCACATCAAAATCTACCCTCAAAATTTATGTTTCTTAAACCCTACATGCATAGTAATGTCTAATGTTTGTTTATGAAAAGTTGAGTCAATCATTACCGATGAGATATGAGTGGAACACCCCTCCAACGAAATGTGCCTTGAGGATGAACCAAGAAGAAGTTGGTGGCCTATGAAAGACTCTAAACTTAGGGGGACATGATGATCAAACGAATAGAAATCATACTGATCAAATGAGTGAGATCCTGAGCTTATAAAATTAAGTATGGTTAAAAAAGTTTTAGAAGAATGCAAAATTACTATTTATATCAACTAGATGCATCTTTCTTTTTTGTGGCTCAATCGTAATATCTTCATAGTTAAGTGTGTACTTAGTCGGAGCAATTTTAAGTTTGGTGATTTATTGAAAATTTTCTTAAGAAACATGTGAGTGGGGGACAAAGCATCATGAAAGAACATGTGCTGGTTTGTGAGAATAATCCTCACTCCGGGAAGTTATTAAGTCAAGTAAAGATGACATAGCTAGGTCACAAAAGATATTCCGGATACAATTAGATGCGGGAAGTCTGCATCAATTTAACGAAATAATGAAACACCCAATTGTTTAAAAAAAAAAAACAGGTTGACAAAGACATATCATCTTTAAAAGTTTGGAGAATCTTTGTAACTAATTAGAAAAATATGATCAACAAATTAATCTAATTTCATCGCACTACAAATTTGGTAATCCATAATTTTCTTTTCTTTTCATTAGGTGTCCTCAAAATTATGACCTGAATTCTTAAAGTATGCTTCCTTTTTTTTTTTTAATCAAATTTAAATGTATCAACTAACATCTTGTACACCATAGTTAAAATATTTAAGTCCTAAAATTTTTGTTTTTCATTGTCTTCTTGCTGCCATTTATTAGCTTGATTGAAGAGGGTAATTTTAGAGATTGGAGAATGGAAAAAAATTTGATTAGGATGGTATTGAAGAATATAAGAGAAAAAAAAAAGAATTAAAATGATATAAATAAGAATATAAGTAAAATTGGATGAGAGAAAGGGGAATTAATGAAAGAGGGAGATGATAAAGTGTAAACAAACAATGCAAACATGTTTGAAAACTTTTATTTGAAAATGTGAAACTTTTAACCCTTTAAAGATATTTTTAAAATGAGCTACGCGGCTCTAAAGTTTTTTAGTTTATATTAACAATACCATTTTCTAAAAAGTTTATATTTTTTTAATATTTAAAGATATTAATAAAACTCGTAAAGTATATTTTTTTTTTCTTTTTACTTACAATATTTTTAATATAATGAGAAGAAAATTTTGGGTTAATACACAAAATATCCTACAATTTTGGAGTATGCTTCAATTGAGAAATTTAATTTTTCACTCCCAAACTTTGGGATTTGCAAAGGAGAGTTTTCTTTTTTTTCTTTTTTTTTTTTTATTTATTATTCATTAAATTTTGTTTGATGACTAAGGTTTAAGAATTAGAAGACATGTGTGGTATCATTAAAATTATATATAACTAGTCTAATTTGGAGTTTGTTTTTCCATTATGCTCCTGAAACTTTGTCATGTATCGTTTTTTATTGTAAGGCTAAGTATAAATCTTCTTAAAACTTACATTATTTAACTTAAACTACACATGTTTATTTATGAAATATGATTTTAGGATTTAGAGAAGTATACTATATAAACTCTCTAATCTTAGAGATGCTATTTTCTTCAATAAAATTATTTTAAGTCTTCTAATTCGTAGATACATAGACAGTGTTGATGAACCACGTAAACGTGAGTCGATTTTTTCCTCTTTTACGTTTTTTCGTGTTCTTTGTTTGGTAATTTTGTAAGTTTTCGTTAAAATTATATATTTTTGAACTTTAAATAACGTTTCAATTATAACTCTAAACTTTGACATGTATTATTTTCATTTTTGAATTTTGGAATTTGTTAAAAAAAAATAAAAATTTATGTAATTTACCCTTTTATTGTAAAATAAAAAGGATATAAAAGTTTTATATCATCAATTTTAGCATCAGTAAATAAGATTATTCAACCTCACCTATTTAGCCATCTCATTCCAAAATAATCCACAAAATTCTACTAAAAGAACATAAGACATTCAGCTCCCAATGAGACCAAAAAGACAGAGACATCACAATCTGAAAATGGAACCCACAAATACATATAACACACACACACATAACATTGCATTTAAAATTCTATATATAGAGAGAGAGTATGGTGTGTTGAATAATATTCTGTTTGGGGATGTTTGTTTTGTCGTTTACTTATTAAAAAAAAAAAAAAAAAAAAAAAAAAGAAGAAGAAGAAGAAATTGATTGAGTGCCATTGAAAGTGTGTAAGTTTTTATTATGTAGGGGATGTCGGCCATGTGCCTCTCTTTCATTGTTTTCTTTCCCCTAATATTCTTCCAAAATCAAATCTCTCTTCACCCAAATCAAATGCCCCCTTTCCTTTCTCTTCTTTTTACCAACTAACTAATGCCTTTCTTGCTGCTCCTTGTGTGGTCCAAATCCTCATTCACTACTACTCCTTATTCCATCTCACACATCTATTACTTTTCATGCTTAACTTACTATATATTTTCATCCATAATAAAGTTGTTTCTAATACTTCCATAATGTGATGACTCAATTCTCTCTCTACATATAGTCTTTTTTCTCGCATGTATATGTTAGAGTCATATGTGATGAGTCTTCATATCAATTAATATTTTTGGGATTGGTAGCATCGTAATGTTCACTTGTGGATACTCCTAATACCCTCATCCGCAAGAAATCGGCCAAGAAGATTCTTCTCTTGGGTCCATGACTTAGCTTGAGGGGAGACAAAGTTCATAGGCTTGAGTTATTATTTAAACTAAAATCATGTTAGTTTTGAAATTTTAGATTTTGTATCCATGTATTTAGTTTTTAAAGACTTTTAAAAATGTCTGACAGTTTTTTAACATTTAATTTTGTGCGTAAGATAGACAACAACTTCAAAATATAATGCTAATAAGTCATTCTTAAACTTCTAATTCAATGTCTACTTAATTTCTTAATTCTAAAATGTATTTAATTAATAGATTATTCGACTTTCAATTTTATTTTTTATTTTTTCAAAGTAATTTCTTTAAAAGAAAAATTAAAAGAAACAAAATGCAAATTGACATATTTTCCTTCCATTCCAATATTCCCATCATAGCTAATAGTCAATCTAGCTCCCTCATTGGCCATTATTTTTCACTCTATTTTATTGTCATTATCCTCTTCTTTTCCTCTCTCACTTGAAATGACATACAACAACTATGGTTGCAAATATATTTTTATTGTCACTGGATGCACTACTTCCTATCTTCCACTTTACAACTTTTTCTTTCCCATTTCGAGCATTTATTGCTTTTAAAAATGTAACAACGGTTGGTTTCAAATATAACAATCATATTTATAAAATATAAACATTTATTGTTTTTGGTACCATGTTTGATAGTATGGAATTCCATTTTGATAGTATTAAGGTTTCATCTGATCAAAATCAATTGGTAATGAGACGAGTAACTCATTTATCTTATAAAGAGAGCGAGTCTCCTTAGTTTTTCTAATATGAGACTCTTATCATCTCAACATGTCTCCTCAAGATGATGCTTCTTTTAGATTCATCTATCTTGGACTGAATACCCGTTTGGGCTTAACGAGTTTCGATATTATATTAAGGCTAAAAAAGGGAAATAGTAAATGACTCTCATTTATTGAGTGATTATGTAAGGGTGTATTTTCACTTGAGAGTAATAAAAGGAGGTTATATTCGGTTACACTTTAAGGTTTAAGTTTCTTTAACTAATTGTTTTATATATATTCAAAAAAATTACAAAAATAGCAAAATCCATCCTGATAGATTTCTATCGTTGATAAATTTTTATAGTCTAGAAATGATAAACTATATCTTTGGTGGTGGTCTATCAATCATGAACCATAAAAATTTATCGGTGATAGATGACCATAAAGATCTATAATAGACTTTTGCTCTATAGTTTTAATTTTTAGAAAACATTGCTATCCACTTGGTTACTATCCTAAAAAATTATACTACCCAATATAATTAAATTAAGTTTGGTTGTTTGAGTTTTTAGTTTTTGAATTGTGTTTAATAAATTTGTTAGGAAAGTCTTATTAACTATTAAAACTATTCTTATCTTTGAAATAAAAAAGTATGGTATATCTTTAAAATTAGAATATTAGTTACTCAATAACGAATTAGAAAGGAGTGAAGTGTTGAGGATTGAAAAATGAAATGGGATATGATGCGTCTTAGAGATTTAATTTTAGTAAAAATATAAAATATAGAAAATGGAAACAATAATATATTGATAAGTAAGGATTTGTATGGTAGGCAATTTGAAAACTTGAGATTAAATAGTGTTTTATTGCATAGTTTTAGACATGGATTCCAAAATTGAATTTTAATTTTTAAATAACAGTTCTAAATGTATTTAAAATATATATTTTTAAGCTATTTGTAATTACTTTGAGCATTAGGTTTAAAACAAATTGCGTACTATTTACGAATATGGTTTATAATTAGAGATGTTCACGACCTAGGTGGGGATAGGGGAACTTTCCTCGCCCCCAACCTAATCAATTTTCTGTTCCTACAAATTTTTATGTGGAAATTTGAAGAGAGTTGGGTCTTAAAGAAAATCTCTAGCTTTTTTATTTTTCTAATCAATTTTCGTTTAATCTTGCATGGATCGGAGTGGAGATTCTCCAAAAATAGTCCTATTTGATGATTATTCTAGAAGAAAATAGTAAGTAGTTTCCAAATAAGAACTTTGATCTTACTCGTTCTTGTATGTTTAGTTGAACCAAATGTTTTCTATACCAACTTAATCATTAGAGTATGGTAGGAATACTCGATAACATACTAATACTAAGATCTTTTACAAAGGTCAACTCAAAACCAAGTCAAGTAAAAGTGAGGTAAAGTTCAAGCTCACAAGAAGCTCGTTGCATCGTCTGAAGCAAACCAAGTTCGAATTCCAACAAATTTCAATTTTATTTTTAGAACAAAAAAAACATATGATTTGGATATAAATAAATTTCTCATTTCATGAATTAGATTACTCCAAAAATAACGACAAATTGTGTTTGCTTTTCAACTTAACTACATATGCTTACATATAAAAGAAGTTAATAAAAAGGAGGGAGACCCAAACTTTCTATTATAATTAATGAATTTGAATATTAATATATATTCACAACAAGTCCAACTCACCATTACAAAAAGGACACAAACTCTTTCTAAGTTTCTACCAAACTCTCTACCCTCTTATGTGTTTAATTATATACTACAAATGTTACAAAATACTTCGAAATCCCAAATATTTTAAAATTTCAAACATAATCTTCATCAAATCTTGAAAGCCATCCTTGACATATATATATATATATATATATATATATATAAATCATAGAGCTTTATCTTAACTTTAATTGAGTTCCATTAGGTGTCAATGTTGATAAAATATATATAATTATGTACCTTTTTTGTTGGATTTAAAAGGGAAAAAGGGAAATGCGATCAAGTTTTTTTAATCAACTTTAACTTTATCAATTGACTCATATAAACAAACAACATTTTATTTTCTCCATTTTCTACAAGTGGAAATCGAAATTGAAAAGTTGAAATAAAAAATAAATAAAAAAAGCAATTGTTTAAATCTCAATTGATAAATTGAATAACTTTGTATAATAAAAAATGGTTAGACTGACTTGATCAGCTAAATAAGCACTAAATGTGGCATCTAGTTCTCTTTGATAACGTACAATGGTGAAAAGGGTAGATAATATTACGTAAACAAATAGTGGAGACTTGAGATATGATTAAAAAAGTCCAACTACTTTATAGATATAAAGGTACACCACAACAATAAATAAAAATCAACATAGTCTTTTTCTCTCAATTTGGGTATAACTCAATTTGTCAAATAATAATATAAATGCACTGATAGGTTTGAATTAGGGTTAAATCCTTACCAAGAATAAAAGACTTTTTGGGAGGTAGATTTTTAATTTCATGGGAAGTATTTGGATACTTAATGAATCATTATAGTACGTTGATTATAATAAATTAAATCGTGTGTTATTGTAGTTTGGATTTAGATTATAGTCTAAATTATAAAGGTACATAAATTTAACTTAGGTTATTTTAAATGGTATGTAACTCTTTTTTTAACTATTACTCTTTATCATACTAATAATCAGAAAATTTTCTTCTTCTATATGGTTTCATTTATATTACTATTATTCTAAAAAGTAATCAATTTTTAAAGTATTTGTATATACAAGTTTGTTTCATTTGTTATATATATTTAAAATATTTTTATTAAACTTTTTAAGGTTGACTAGTGGCAACTGACGAGGTTGGCGACGTTAGTTGCCGGAAATTTGCTAGTACAGTCACCGAAAGTGGTGGTTTGAGATTTGACGACGACGGTCATCGAAAAGTTGGTTGAGAACTTTTCCAGCTTTGGAAACAAACGTCCTATTATTGTTGAAGAATAATAAGAACATATAAGTTATTTAATTAAAACTCTAATCCTAAATAAAGAATGAGTTATCATAGCTCAATCCATTTCATTTTACTCTTTGCTTCCAACATATAATCCATTCCATAGCTATAGGTGAAAAATCAAACTATTGGTCTTTTAAAATGCAATATAAATTGTTAAAGATTAATAAATACGTAAGATTTGAAATGTTCATGCAGCTTTAACATTATACCTTTTCTCTATTGTTTGCTCTTCATACAACATAATATAAAATAATCCAACTTTTTCTCTTATTTTCTTTATAGACAAACAGTAATAATTTTTTTATATGAAATCATTAAAATATTTATTTCTCTAACTTTACGTCTCATTTTTTATGCAAGCAGGAGTGGTCTTCGTTCTACCTATTTAACTTCATACATTAATTCGACTTGGAGTTAAAATAAGACATATTCAAAGTCCAACCTAACACACCGATTTAGGTAAATAGCTATTATGTGCTTTTCAAAAATGGTCTAAATAACTAGTTTTTAAATTAATTAATATTAATAATATATATATATATATAATATATATATATATATATATAATATATATATATATATATATATATATATATATATATATATATATGTTAAAAGTGGGTTTATATTTATATTCTTTGACAAAGAGAATTGGATTACCTTGGTTTTACTATTGATTAATAGTAATGTCTTTAATCAAGCTCTCTGCGAATCATTAGCACCAGAAATATGCTTTCTTAAGTTTAATTATTGCTAATTTTATAATGGTTTTTGGTTCCATTGATTAAGGGATAAAACACTATTATACTTAATATACCAAAGTCAAAATGGTATCCTTAACTTTCTATTAAAATAACAAAAAGAGGACTCTAATCTTTTGATGGGACTACTACTTTTTCTTTTCAACAATCAAAGGGTTAATACTTTTAAACTTACCAAAGGCCATTTATTGTCGTTATAGAATTTAGGTTTTCAACGAATCCAAGTATGCATAGTTAGTCATGGCGAATTGTCGATCATTTTTACATGTTGTTTATCTCATATATGAATAAATAAAGTTATCGAATGTTAGCATCTTTTGTTACAATTGAAGATTCTATAATTTTTTTTAGAAATGAAAACAAAGCGAAAGTTGAGGTGTCCAAACGTCATTTAGTGTCCTTTTTTTAATTAAAATCGACAAAAGTATAACTTCAGACATTTTCAACGAATTTGAGAATTTTAGTATAGATTAGTTGCTTATGATGTATTCTCGACCACTTTTACATGTTGTTTAGCTAGCAAATAAAGAAATAAGTTTATCAAATATTCTTGTTACCAGTATTAGATTCATATATTGTCATGTCATATGCTTAAACATTTTTCAATTTTATCTTCTACTTTTTAAACACATTTTAAAGCTGTTTTCTAGATTTTAATTTGTAATAAATATAAATTAATTTATAGATGAATGGTTGTCTTTTATATATACTTTTAAGAAATTACAAATTTGACCCAATTAATTCTCTTGTTTAAAGATGGACTTTCATTTTCCCAATTGAGATTATGAGAAGAACAAGTTCTCTTTTGATATGATATCTCATTACATTACATATTTATTTGAAAAGAATAATTCATATTAGACCTCTCTCATTGATTTCCCAATATTTAGAGCATCTTTTTTACAATTTTTAAGTTTTGTGTTTAAAAACTATGGATTTGACATTGTTTAGGAGGACAAGCAATTAATTTTCTCACCAGTTATTATTATTTTTTTCTTTTTGAAAAAAAGGTGTATCAACTAAAAATAGTACAACCAAAATTGCTTGAATTTTACATCCATATTCACCAAAATAATTCAATACTAAAGCTACCAAGTTTAAGAATATGATTCACATTACCAAGGTTACAATGGTGTTCATGAAGATAATTACAAATATAACAATTGGTGTTAAAGTATTTGCAATTATAGTACAATTTAGATATAGTTCTCAAAGTTTATCAAACTAATTGAAGTTTATTAATGTTAATGTTTTATTACTAGTAGATTTTGTTATATTTTCAATTTTTTTAAAACGTTATTATACACTTAATTATTGGATTATGATTCTCAACTGTCCATATATTTATAGTAAAGTTTGACTTGAATCATAGAGTGTGGATGAACTGACCCAAGGACCAGTTCTCTTCCCTTGGTCTCAAGGGTATAAATAGATTGAGTTGGAAAATTTTTTTGTACCAACCTCAAATTTTAGTTGGTTGAATTGACAACTCAAATAACTCAAATAAGATCTTTAATCCAACTCAACTCAATTCTCAATATTCGGGTTGAGTTGAATTGGATTGTCGGCTATTTATTTATTTTCTTTTCTTCTTTTAAGTATATTATCTATTAACTTAAAATATTAATTTGTCTCCGGCACATTTTAATAATTAAAATTTCATAAAACTCAAATGTTAAATATCAAAATTCAACCTATCTACTACAATTTGGAAAAATAAAAAACTTCATAATAATATTTATGAATTATAATATTTGTAAGTTGTGATATATATTTTTATAATATTATAAATTCGAGTTGGGTTGGGTTAACCCAATTTTTTTTAAAAAAAAATATTACCCGAATCCAAATCCAAAATAAAAACTAACCCAACGCAATTCTTACAATTTTGGTTGAATAGTCTGAATTGTTCGGATTGTCAAGTTATTTGAACTAACTTGAAAATCCTAAACTTGATCCGATTCCTGTGGTGTTTGCCCTCTTCCCATAATTTTTTAGTTTTATTCTTTCGGCCTAAGATTACCCCTAACAAATACCATAACTAATATTACAGCAAACATTAAATACACTTTTAATTTACTTTGACAATTGTTTTTTTTGGACAACGTTATGTTTTTATTTCTTGTTCTCAAATTTGCTCAATATTTAAAGTAAGACTTATTTTATTTTATTTGGTTTCCATAATTCTAAAGTCACAATTAATGTTGTGAGTATTGTATTACTTCTTTATTATATTGTTTACATTATTGATATTAAGAGATATATGATTTAAAAAGTGAAAGTTTAAAAGAGAGGATATAATTAAAATTGAGCTATGGACTTCTAAAGTTATTATCTTTTCCACGAATAACCTAATGAACTAGATGAACTAGAATATTATATAAAAAATACGCTCGAATTGTTAGATTTATTCTTAAATATAATATTATCATTAATGTGACCCAATTGCATTATCTATCATTTATCCATTTTGGGCTTATTATTTTATTAGGCTTGTTAGATTAAAAGATAATGTCCTAATTTAACATGGATGGGTGATGTCTATAAATAGAATCTTAGGGATTGGTCCTCTCGCTACCTCATTAACTATTTTATTCTTTCCATCAAGAAACCTAAATTAAGTCCTAAAGGAATGCAAGTGAGAGAAACACAATTCTGGAAAAAGATTATTCATGGATCAAGGTATGTTGTTCTTTAACTAATTTTAATTTGTAAAGTTATCTAACTTAAATATCTTGACACTTATGGTTACATGCAATGTTAGAGTTTATTGTATAATCATGAAACTAAAATTTACACAAATGACATCAACACCCTTTCACTTCTCTAATGGTTTCTTTTTTTAAAAATACAAAATGTCAAATATATATGAAAAAAAATTAGAAACATTAGCCCTTAAATTGACAAAAAAAAAATGATATGTTTTATGTTAAAGAAATTTGAAATGAAAATTGAGATAAACGAACTCCAAGAAAACACATTAAAGAAAAAGGTGATCACGGAAAAAACTAAAAAAAGAATTATGCATTAAATGAAAAAAAAAAAAAAAAGAAGAGAAGAATTCGAATTAAATGATTACGTAACCCTATAAACAAAATCTCCTAAAATCAAAAAAATTTGATCATTCCAAATATAACAAAAAGTGAAAAAAGAAGAAACTATTTACAAAATACATGAAAATCTATCAAATTTTCTATAATCCATTTTCCGTTAACTTTTTTATAATTATTTCTCTCAAATAAAATTATGAAAACTATCAAATTCAAGGTGAATGTGAAAGAAAATTCATGAATACCACATAATTAAGTCAAAATATTTAAATTAGTAATATATCAATATTAAGATTTTCTTTTGAAATTAAAATGAAAAGGTTAGCAATCCAAAATTATAGATTTTAACCTTAATAAAAATAATTCAAACCTTAGAAATTTATGGTGGGGAAAAAGTTTTTGAAAGTATTAATATTTGTTTGTAACAATTTTTAAAAATTAAAATATATCAAAATATATCGGAGGCTACCGTGATTGAAGCTTATTACAGATAGATCATATCGTCAAATTTGGTCTATCACTTGTAGATCATATGTGCGTATCAACAATATCGATGGTTAGACTTGGATATATTTTACATATTTTTTATTTAAATGCTGCTATACAGTAAAATTTCAATCTTTATAAATTTTCATAGTTTTTGGTATAAAAATCTATTATCAATCAGGCCCTCAAGGCCCATTTGAAATGCACTTTTTCGATGAGCCCAAAATTAAACAGCATTAATATGACGTTTGCCGTTTTGGCAATGGGCTTAGCCCAACTGTGAAACTTTAATAAATAAGGGCTATATTGGGAATTTGTATTAAACTTGCAAAAATAACCCTAAATAATAATAATAATAATAATAATAATAATAATAATAATAATAATAATAATATTTATTACTATTATTATTATTATTACTATTATTATTATTATTATTTTAAACATGCTACTACATTAGTATTGTGATTTATTTATTTTCCTTTTTTAGTTGCCCTAACAACTTTGGTAAAACATTTTGATTTACCATTTACGTCATTGTTGATTCTTTCATTGATATCTTTATTTTTATAAATTTTTTTCAAAAATAAAAAGGTCGACAAACTATTTAGACTCATAGAACAAAACCACTAAAAAAAAATTCATTATACTTGATTTTTCTATGAAGTATAAACATTTTGTCAAATATCCTAGTTCTTAAAATTTTCATACCTTTTATTATAGTTCATATACATTAAGTAAAGTGGACAATTTTATTTATTTATTTATTATCTATTTAGGTAAACTAATGCTAAATAGTTAAAAGAGTATTTTGTATAATTTAGCCTACTAAAATTTCACATTAAGTATAATTTCTCTCAGAGTTCTCTATTTTTCTATGGTGGTCACTTTACTTAAAAATCAATTTCCTACGAGTATTTTTGATACTCAAATGTTATAGAATCAGATAGGTTGTTCTTGTGAGATTAGCCGAGGTGTGTATAAGCTAGCCGAAACACTCACGCATATAATATATATGTCTTTGTCATGAAATAATAGTTATTCAATCACAAATGGCTTTGTCATTTCTTCAAAATTATAAATGATCAAATTTATGACTAATTAAAAATTAACATGTGTCTCGTATTCATAAGTCATTACATTGTTTAAAACTTATTATACAATATCCAATATCAAATATTAAATTTGATCTTTCTTTTGAAATATTAGTATTAAATACTTAACTTGATTTTAATTTGAAATACTTGAACTTATTTTAAAAGAAGATATACTTATTCGGTTAATACTATATATTTTAGTGTGATTATAGGACTAATTTCAAAAATAATGTTTTTTTCTTCAAACAAAGGACAAAAACAGGTTAACCACAAAAAAGTAAACAAAGAGAAGGGTGTAAGGTGAAAATATTATAAAAAATAAGGTGAAAAATGTTAGGGAGGACACAACTTTCTTTAATCAAGCTCCGGCCCATGTGGTTGAGGAATGGTCAAAGTGATGATCGGAGTCGTGTATCGGATATGCATCTTTTCCTTCGCAACATTTATTATTGTTGTTGTTTTAAAAATGAAAAACAGATGCACTAGTTTAACTATTATTAAAAAAAGTCAAAACTTGGTTATTTGTTTTAGAAAGTGTATAGTTTATTTTAAAAGTTACAATTTTAATTTGAATTTTTATAAATAGTTCAAAATGCAACCATTAAATATAAATCCTATGATTTTTTTTAATAAAGTTTAAGATTCGGTGACCTAAAACAATGCTAGAATTTTTTAAAATATATTATTGTAAAAAAAACAAGAAAATGAAAAGTTTATAAATTAAAAATGAAATAAAAATGAAAATGATAAGTTTGTAAGTCGATCCTATAATTTAATTTGCAATTTAAATTTTAAATTAAGTACAGATATTTTCTTTTGAGAATAAAATTTAAAATAGATGAGTGTATAAAAATAGATTAAGAAAATAAAAAATAGATTATATTTCTATTAGACATGATTAGTACAAAAGAAATTAAGTTTGGCAAAAGAAAGTTTCCAAAATAATCTGTTCCAAATTTGGAAAAGAAACCCACCTTTTATAATATTATTTATGAAAAAATATATTATATATAGTAAATTGTTGTAGAGAATGAGAAAGTAAATTCGGTAATTATATATAATTATATTGTTGAATGTTTATTAGTTTTTGTAGGGTGTGAGAATTAAAGGGGTGGAGACTGAAATATGGATTGTTGAGAATCTTTAAGCCTTTACCATGGTGAGAAAGGGTCTCTCCGTTTTTCCTAATAGGTTCAAGATTGTGTCTCTCCCCTTCGATTGGGGGAGTTTGACAGCCTTGTTGAGCTCTAATGTTGTAAGCTGTATTTTTGTCTTAGCTAAATAGCTTGGTCGAGGAGATTGCCTCCTTATCTATCTTTAGGTTTCATGGCGTACATAGAATAATGTGTTAGGTTGAGTTGAGTTTGACTGGATTAAAGAGCTTTTTTGGACCTACCGAAAATGTGGATTTAAGTAAATCTTGTGTTAGTTTTATAAGTCTCTTTTCTTCTCTCGAGAAGTTAGTAGGGATTTTTTGATTTGCTTAATTGGCTCTCATCTACCATTGATGAAGAGGTTCAGATTTCTACTATTTACGTGTAATTAATTTCTTTTGTGATCATATATTTTCTCAATATATTTGTTGGTTCATAGCTCTACGTAACACATAGTCAAATTAAATATATTTTTAATTGTCAATATTTGAACAAAAATAATATCAAGAAAAAAAAAAGAGTGTAGTTCATCTCCTATCATATATGATTATTATAATCTCAAAATTATAAGTTTGATCACACTTCTCCACCACAGGGAAAAACAACTCAACAATAAATATCACCAGAGTGCAAATAAATTATGAACCTACAAGTAAAAGACTACTTCAGTAATAAATATTTTTATGATACCTTCATGTATTTGGTAAATTATATAAAATATTAGTTCAATAATTTATCAAAAAGATAATTTCACTTTTAAACCGAATATATAATATCTGTTGCACGACTAAAAAGTGAAGAGCATATTGATTAAAATTATCTCAAATAAAAAAAAAAGTAAACTTAGTTTAACGATAGTTAACATTATATTTTATTTTTAAAATGAAATGTTAGATAAAAATAAATAACATAATCATAATCATTTTTCAATTAAAAAAAAAACACAAATTGATTTCTATCACTTAAATACAACATTACACATTAAAGTAGGGTCTCCACCTTTTTAATTAGTTGAATTATGTTAATTTCTTTATTATTATGCTTAGCATTCTTGAATTATTTTGATCTTCTTTTTTTTTTTTGTAAGAAAAAAGTGATAATTATTTGAACTTTTCAGAAAATCTATACAAAAATTTGTTCAATGCAGCATAGCTAAGCTAATATAGCAATCTTAATCTTATTCAATAATTATATCAGTATGGGGCCTATGGGCATTGACATAAAATTTTAATATCTTCAATCTGACAATAAATAAATTATTATTATTATTATTTTGAGAAATAAATTAAGTAGATGAGACAGTGGTTAGAAGAAGAAAGTAAAATTAAAATAAGATTGTTGAGAGAACTAGCGATTCTTTACTCTACATATCTTTACAGTGATATGATATTGTTTACTTTGATACAATGATTTTTCTTTTTAACTTCAAAAGTTATAAATTTTACAAATACATTTGTAAAGGTAGACATTTTTGAGTTTTGACAAAATATTAAAAGAGTGGTCGTCAGTATTGAATTTCAAGAATATAAAAAGAATCTATGACTTTGGTTTGAAATTATCCAAATTAGAAACTTTGTACGTGAATTTGACGTGATTGTAATTTTGATTCTTTTTACACAGTAGATGTCTTATTTGAATTTATTTGAAGATGCAAAATTTTAGTAATTTCTCATAGAGAATAAGCTTGAATTCAAGCGTTAGTACTCATGCGAGAAATTGAAAAGAGACGATTGGAGATATTCTAACGCATTAAAAACATTCCTCTAATCACTTATTCAAAGTGGGAGATTTGGTGTGATGTAAAATTAAATTAAACCTACAAAATAAGCACAAACTTATAAAGCTATAACTTTACTCTTATTTTTATCAACACACTTTACAAAAGAAATATACATGATTTGCTTTCTATAAAGCATAGATTTCTTTAACATATATATTAAAATGAAAAAAAACTTATACCCCAAAACAAAAGCTAGTGTGTTGTGTTGTGTTGTGTGTGTGTGTGTTAACTAGAAGAACATAGTGGTTATCTATTTGATGACAAGACATGATTTGATATGTGTTTGGAAGTAATAGAAATTTCAAAAAAGTAGTGGTGATCTTTGAAGAGGGCTTCACTAGTCCTTTGTCTTTAGTTCTAAAGCTTGTCTGTCTACATTTGTTGTGAAGATGACTAATGATATACATGTCTGTCCCTCTCAACCACCAAATGCCCTAAACTCCCAACCATTTTTTCTTTTAAAGATATATACAATGTCATTTGTTTATGCTTTGTGTGAGATATCATGTGCTCTTCTCTAATTCATATTTTTTCTTTCCATTTGTGGGTGCTCCACTCTCCTTTTTTTTTTTTTTTTTTCTTTTTGGTTTTAATTAAATTATTGAACCGACCTTGGAGAGATGTTGTTTATAATTCGTTCTTCAACGACATATCTGATAAGACTGGTGATGAGTTGTTTTTTCTTTCTAATTTAAGGTGATTGGAGAAATTAAAGTTTTGTGAACTGTTTGTTGATATGTTTTGTGTGACAGCTAGATTCGATTATATTTACGACATATTAAGTAGTTGGAATGGATACTTTGAGCGGAGAAACTTGGATTAATATTGTTCTTTAAACAAATTGAGAGAAATATATATATTGCACAATGTTTGGAGAAATGTAGTACTTCTCTCCTATGTTATGGGTACCCATCACATACGCTCTCTTCTATTTATTCGATTCAACTCATGACTTATACTCTTCCACAAAAGTAATGGATTGAAAACTCGACTTACGCACTATATTTTTTATTTTTTTTATTTTCTTATTTTTTTCATCTGTAACTAATAACTTTTTACATAAGTTTTCAATTCCCTTCCATTTGTTTTTTTAATTACGAAAATTTATGATTATGATTTTTAATAATTAAAAAAGAATACGATTGTTGAAGCGTTTTTTTAAATGGTTTGTAAATGAAGAATTAAATCTAAATTAAAATGTATTTATCAATGTTTTACATCAATTTAAAGACTTAAACGAAAATCAATGCGTCTCAGAATCTGATTGTCGTCGTTGACTTTAAACTTTTTATGACTCTTGCTCATCTTGATTTTCTGGTTCTTACTGGTATTCTTGTGGATCTGATACCTTTCCAGGTGCTTCATAGTATAGATATTTGTTATGTTCTCATCGACCTCGTTCGTGTCCATGCATGTATGAAGTTGATGGATCGTCATTCATGTATAAAGAAGATGGACCAACTCCGGAATTAAAATATCTTGTACAAGCCTTTGAATCGTAATACCCTAGCCCAAATGCTGGCATCATCTTCATCGAACTACTATAACCAGTTTGGCTCGGGGTCTATGTCATAGGAGGCACTTCTTTCACATTATGGTAAACCTCATCGAGTTCAACTTTTCCCACTCGAGCACATTCTCTTATGAACCGATGGAGGTACGATAGATACATTGTACATATAATATAATGTAGCTCTTCCATGTACCTATCATTATTATTAATATTGGATATATCAAGAACATGCGTTGTGGATCATTTGTAATATCACGAAGTCTAATGTTGTTCGATATCTGTAAATTGCAATATATATATGAGTATACCAGTATATAATTTAAAGTAATTATACAATATTTAAATATATACTAGATGACCCTCAATTGTACCCGGTCAAGTGATGTAGAGCCTCGTATATATTATTATTATTATACCAGTTCATGTATTCTTGAGTCGCATCTCTATTGAATTGCTGAATCGAAGCTCCCATCGCAATAAATCTTCTACGAGATTGCCATCGAACCACCAAATGTGTGATCTTATCTAACCAATCCGTATTTCTCAAGTCAATGTTGTGCAATAGTGACTCAATATTGCATTTTGATGGGATATCTTGTTTAAAACTGAACTATCTGATCACCCTATCATAATAACGTCACTCTCCAATATGAAAATACATGAGAGGACTGATGGTCCGCCATATGTCTTGACCATTCTTGTAAAAATTGGGCAAATTATCTATTACATTTTTGTAAGGCTTCCAAATAATCTGAAACATCACATATTACATTATAAATAAATAAATATAAAAGTATAAAGAAATAAAGTTTCAGTATTTACCCATCTAATCATGTTGAAGAATGTCAGAATGTACTTATACTAACTTATTACATGAGTAGTTGATCTGGTTACACAAAATTGGTTTCTTCATCTGTATTAATAAACTAATATTTTAGACTTTGAATTAATTATTTCGCCCAATCAGTATAAAAACTATTGTTGCTCTAAATTAAAATGAAGTAACATACCATGAACCATATGTCCGTCTAAGTAGTAGATGATTGTTGACATATTGAAGTTGTGGAGCCATTATGGAAAATTGTTCCTAAGCCCTTATTTGAAGAAGTATCAATTGATCAACAATTTCACGAACGTCTCGTTTCAATGCTTTGCATAGGTGTCTATACAACCATGCCAAGCATGCTCCACCCCAGGAGTATCGACCCGTTTCATGTACATCAACTAATAATAGCATAAACATCATATGCATGTACCAGACTTGATTTGTCTGAAAACAAACTTCCACCCATTACTTCTAGAATTTATGCTCTTGTATATTTGACGACAGTTTCCTTGAAATTTCGTCCTTAACCACATCAAACTTAATCTTGATCATTTTATTTTATTAGCAGATGGGACCACACCAAATAACATTTGACATACATTTGACCAGTTTTCAAGCACTTGACTGATAACAAACTCCCCATCGAAAGGTAGCCCCAACAACACTTCTATGTCTTGCAAAGTGATAATGCATTATCTATCGGGCATATGAAACATATATGTCTCCGACTTCCATCTCTCAACGAATGTAGTAATCAGATGCTAATCTAACTAGATGAAGCTCAATATAGCCATTCCATAAAATCTTAAAGCTTGAAGTATAGGCATCATGCTATAGAAGGGATATTGCGGACTTCATGGGCGACAACTTCGGTAGGTTTACTCTGCTTCGATGATTGACATTGCGACAAGCTACAGTGGTGAGACGTCTTCAAGATTTTTTTTAAAAAATAAATAGGTCATGTTTAACTCTTTTTTTTTTTTTTTTTTTTTTTGGAAGTCGGGTGTTGAACACCTAACCTCTTCAAAAGTACCACAAATTGATAAATATTTTAGAAACTACGTTATTTTTCTAATTTTTTTCTTTAAATACAATATTTTTATAAAACATTCTTCATAGACGAGTGTACTCTAGTGAGAAAAACTACTCCAATGATTTTCAAAAGTAAAGTATGATTCGAAATTTTTTTATTAGTTTTATTTATTTATGGGATGGATAGCTTTTACTATATTTGCAATTTTTAAAAAATATTACTACATACTAAATAATCATTCTAAAAATTATTAGATTTCGTAATTACCCCTTTATTTATTATTGTTTTTGTATGGATTCTAAGTTTTGTGGGCAACCATATTTTAGTTGTAAAATGGGCATCATAAAGTGTTAGTTTTAGTTGAATAATTTCTTCTCTTTAAATTTTTTAAAATGAATGTTTATCTGTAACATTTTTCACTCTCAAGTGTTGAAATCTACATTATGATATTTGATATCTACGTTTTTTTTAGTTGAAGATTAAAAAAATTACCCCAAATTTGTTGAATCAATAAAATGTTAGGAAAGATTACCTTTTTTTTTAGTTTGTGACTTTGTGTTAGTTCAATGAAAAGAAAAATACTCAATTTTAGTTTCTCCCTGTATTTGAATTACTCTTTTCATTTTAATTGACTTTTATATCGCAAATGATATTATAAATTCCAAACTTCAAGAATTAAAAATGTAATTTATTCAAGATGTCTACTATATCATCTCAAATGTTAGAAAAATATAAACTCTATTCTAAAAATGATTTAACATTTTAAAAAACAATGTTGTTTTTTTCCTTTATCTTCCAATATCATTTCATTTATGTACATTGTTGAACGACATTTTTAAAAATCTTATATTCTAAAAATAAAAATAAATCTAATCAAATTATTGTTGCTACTTTTAAAATTTTTGACACCTCATTCCAAGCACACTTAAATAAAAGGAAAAAAAAAAAAGAAAAGGAAAAAAAGTATTAAATAATTACCATGAAAAAGTATTCAATGACCATGTTATGCTAGAGTGTAGTTGTCTAGTAATTAGATTGATTGTGAATTAAAATTAAGTTTGGTATATCATTTCGTTTTTTGAAAATTGATTTTATAACATGTATACTGTTTCAAATGTTTCATGATCTAAAATTTAGAAGTGTTTTCAAAATCAAAGTCACATTTTTTAAAACTAAAAAATAGTTTTTTTTTTCTTTTTTAAGCCATGAACAATCTCATTAAAAATGAGAAAAAGAATATTATCTATGTTTTCAAATCAAAGAAGAATTCAAAGAGGGTCCAAACTCATGACAAAAACACTAATAATTAATAGAGCTCCAACAATAAGAATATCTTTAACGAGGACATCAGTCTCAACAAAAGAATACACATCCTTATTTAAGAAGCTTGATGATCTCAAAATTAAATGTGTCATACTTTATTAAAAGTTGGACTATTCCAAGTCTCTTGAGCTCTTTATAGCAACTAGTCTGTATCGATTCCTAAGAGGATTGGAAAATCTTTCTTTGTTTGTTTAAGGCAAATGAGAGATTTGAAATTATAGAGAAAAGCAAGGTTTGGAACCCCTAACCTAAACCAAGATGCACCCTTTTCCCCAAACCTAGAAGCAAGTCAAGCGGTAAGAAAACACATATCTCTTGTATATCAAAAACATTCTTTTCGATAAGCGTACATAATAAAATAGAGTGAAAGAGTCCACTATCAGCTGTGTCATCTCTGAACCAAATGAGATAATTGTCCATCCTACGGCTCACCAACTTCACTTGCCTTTATGGGAGGCTTGCTATGAGTAGCTTCAAATCACTTACAATGCACAACTCTATGAAGAAAGGGCTTGACGAATTAGGAATGTGGGAGTTTTGGATAAGAAAGTTAGTAAACATAGAACTAGTAGTTCGACAACGTAAGAATAAAGAAAAGTTACAAAAGAAATAAATGTAGTTTGAATAACATATTTTGGATAAAACAAGTACAATTTTCAAAAAGTAAAATCAAAATCTAAATAATATAACAAATAAAAATTATGGGAGACTTAGGTCGTCAATTGTGACCGTTTGTTGAAATAATTAGGAGAATAGCATAAACCCATGAGCTTTAAGTACTCACATATGTGGAAGTGTATGATTTGTAGAGAATAGACATTCGAAAGATACTTCTTTTTTCCCCTTTTAGGTCTCTCTTTCTCTCTCTCTTTCATTATTAGTGGGAGACTGTAAGAAGAGAATAAACGTTTTTAAGCAAAAAAGATATGGCATTTGATCTCCTTCCGCCGTGGAATTTATAGTTATATCAAAAGATTCAAAACAACTTCCCTCTTATCTCTGTTCCTTCTTTCAATTAGGATTATTGGGTTTCATACTTTCAATTTGAATAATGGAAGTGTCCAAATTTCAACTAAAATAATGGGTTTTCCATTCTGATTCTGCAACTTTACACCATATCTTCCATCCCACCACATCCCCTCTCTCTCTCTCTCTCTCTCTCTCTCTCCATTTATTTCCTCTGTCGAATCTTACCCACTCCATAACCAGTAAAGGCTATGGAAACCCACCTCCCTCTTCTCTGCCCCTTCTCACTTCTACACTCTGCTTCTCACTGCCGCTGCCATAGCCTTCAACGCATAGCTTAGCCCTTAAGGGCACTCCAGATTCTTCAACCCTCATATGTATGTCACCTCTAATTTCAGCCCCCTTCGTTTGTTTTTTTCCTGATTGCCCCACTTCTGTTTTGATTCTGCTCTGCTTTCTTTTAGGTGTTTTGTTCATGATGATGAGATGAAATCCCTGTTTTTCTGGGTAATGATTATTCTCTTGGTGGGGTTTTCTATTGTTTGTTACTTGGAATTGTTTCTGGGTTTTCCCCCCTTTGCATTATTGGGACTGCTGGGGTTGGTGATTGTGTGTTTTGCTTTGCTTCCATGGTGCTTTTTGTTGTGGCCGGCCTTGTGTCTGCTCAGTTTTATGTGAGATGTTTGTTGGTGTTTAAGTTTTGAGTGTAAAAAGAAAGTTTATATAAATCTAGGTTTATGTAGAGATTTTTAAATTTGTAGTTTGTGATGAATAATTGCATATACCAATCTTAAGTTTGGCTTCTTGATCTCAAGTTATTGGAGCTTAATCCCTGAATCAAAGTCTGGTGGAGTTTATTTCTGGGTCCATACTTGTTTCTTGTTCTTCATTAGTTCAAATTCAAAGGTATTTATAGTAATAAAACTGCAGAAATGTAGAGACTTTTGGCTTTTACATGGATGCATCGCAAAAGGCAGATCCAGTATTTGGACTTCTTTCTCAAATGAAGAAGAAAAGATCATCATAAACTTGGATATTTTACATGCTGCAGCCCATTAGTTTGATCCCTTTTAGGTTGAGGGGTGATTTAACATGGCTCTAAAGTCTCTAAACTACTTCAGTTTCATCTCCTTTCCATTTCTTTTGAGTAGTTCATATGTTGAGCCTCTTAAATCCAAAATTTTCCAAACTTAGCATGTGAGAAGAAATGCTGGATGTGCCAAGTGATTGAATTTTAGGAAAAAAATTATTTTCTCTTGTATCCCTATACTTAACTCAATTAAGTCCATGTTGACATTGAGTTTTAAATTTCATCAAATATATGCTTGAACTTGATTTCATGATGAAATTGATACTCTCGATTCGTATAAGTTTCTCTGTTCTGAGATTTAGATTATCTATAAGGTGTTTGGACGAGATTGTTTTTGTGTATATTTATCTTGTGCTTGTGTTGGATTTTTTTATTGAGTTTGGATATTTTGTTGATCTTGCGCACTTTTACTTGATTTTTCTTGTAAGGTACAACTTACTAGTATCTTTCTATTCTGTGGTGGGGATGTCCAGTATTTTGGTGGTTTGATTTTGAGCGTTCCGATTCTTAAATTCCCTTTGGTTTATTGAAGTGTAAATTTCACCTCTTAATCAAGTTGGAGGGTTAGGGTTCAATCACAATCATAAACATAAAAATTAACCCACTAAGTTTAGGAGGTACTATAAAACTATCTTTCAAATGTGCTCTATCTAATCAACTTAAGCCTTTGGAGTTTGGATTTTGGTAACATTATAAATGTTTGAATATCATTTAAGATATAAACAAATAAGTTGCTTCAAATGTGGAAGATATGAATAGCATTGGCACTTCTTTGCATTTTCTTTCCCACTATTATGCAATTAACTGGAAGCAACATTAACTTATATGATTGTTTTTGTGATTCTGAACACAGAAGGAAAAAGAGTGATTCTTTGTTTTTGGAAGCCTCTGGTTCTTTACTTTCAGCGCTATTCATCCAAACATGGAAACTTTAAATTTAAACCTTGAAGCTGCAAAAGACTCAGAGCCCAGCAGCAGTCAAGAAGCAAATCCTGATCACTCCAACACTGCCACTACCACTTCTTCCTGTTCACCAAGTTTGAGTAAAGTAGTCGTTGCTGATACAAGTCCCCTTTCACTTGATTTGACACTGCAGTTTAACTCCAACGATATCGATTCAAAGGGGGATGGCGAGATCAATGGGGAAACAAGCAGTAACAAATCTCCATCTTCAACAATACCAAGAGTTTTCTCTTGCAATTACTGTCGACGCAAGTTCTTTAGCTCGCAAGCACTTGGTGGGCATCAGAATGCACACAAAAGGGAAAGGACAATGGCTAAACGTGTGACACGGATGGGAATGTTCTTCGACAGATACGGTAGCTTGGCTTCTCTGCCACTCCATGGCTCAGCTCTTAGATCCCTTGGCATTGAAGCTCACGGTGCTCTACACCAAACAGTTGTAGCTTCAGATCAGAGGCCTTATCCTGGTAGGAGTATCGGAGCAAAGTTCGAGCAAAGCTCTTTTGGGTTCCCAACATTCATCGAGGACTACGATGATGATGTAGGGATGTTTTGGCCCGGAAGTTTTAGGCAGGTGGCTGCCAAAGTTGATAGCAGCTTAGGTCCTTTGAAAACCCCAGTTCAAAATTCAAATCCAGAGTTTGGGAAAACAATGCCTCCACCAAGAACAGGAGCAACATCATCACCTGATCTCACTTTGAGGCTTTAGTAAGTAATTTTCTTCTCTTTGATGCCTTCTCCTTAATGTATCAACTTTTGTAAAGTGGTATGATGTCTGCCATTGTCTGCCATCTTTTTAGTGGCTCTAAGCTTAAGAATTATTGAATAAATCTTCATTTTTTTTTTCTCATTACCTTTACCAATATACAAGTCTTAGCTTTTTGATCCCTTGATTCCTTTTTCTTTCCAATTTTTGTCCATGAATTCCAAAAGCTTCTATTCTAATCTCTACATTATTTGGATAATTGAACTGATACTTTTTCTGTCAAATCGATTGAAGTAACCTATAGTTGGCATTTGAACAAGACAATTTGCAAACAGAGCTTCTAATGTAGCAGTTGATCCTGATTGTGACAGCATTTTGTTGGAGTGTTGATGTCTTTTTTGATTGATGTGTTAGAGAGAATTCAAACTACTGTTATGTAACGTGAAATTGAGTTGAAGAATTTGATGAGAAATGGAAATGACAGCATATCCCTACTGTTGATGATATAACGACCCGATAATCTCCCTCGTACCTATTGGAATTTAAGTTGGATATCATCATCATCTTAAGCTGTAATATATAAATTGTAGGTCTAATCTATAAGTTTTTTCTTTATACACTCTGGAAAATATTGTTCTATATTTATAGACACATGTTGTATACATGTGTACACGTACGTTAAGGAATCGAATACGTTTGATTATAGTCAAGTTTAACAGATGAAGTTAATTGATTTATGGATAATTTTACAGTGATTCAAAAGGAGCTTGACTGAGTAGTATTGATATGATCTTTACACATAATTTCTTTCTTTGTGTTATTTTACATCCTCGAAGTAACTTTTAATATCTAAACCCTAAATTTGAAAAACAGATATAAAATTCTCAAAATAATTTTGGGAGTCAAATTTCAAAACAATAAATTTCTAATTATAATAAGTTTTAAACCGAAAACAAAACAATTATAAAATGTAAGGTTCATTTAATACGTTCTCTGAGTCAACCCATTCTGAAATACAAAATATATATTTGTTTGAGACTCTATCTTATAGATATATTTAATTTTAATGAGTTGAGAATTTGAGATATATTTATTAAATATTTGTTGGAAATTCAATTAATCAATTAAAAAGGAAAAGAAAAGAGAGAGAGAGAGAGAATATTTATTGGAAATGGGTAATGCGGAATGGGGACATGTCGTGTCGGCATAAGGTTTAGGTCACGACTTACGAGTCAGAGTCACGAACAACAAGACGGCGCCCAAAATTTAACTAAACTGACGGAAATGCCCTTACCCTCCACCACTTGATTACTTACACGTGCCTTCTCTTTTCCACATTCTTATTTCTTTTTTGTTTATTTATTTATATTCCTTTTGATTACCTTCCCTTTCTTTATTTTTATTATTTTTATTTTGCTTTTCTAAAAATCTCCTACTTTTTTTAACCATTAAAATAAATAATAATAATTGTTTTCCCACCAATATATTTCTCACATATATCCAATTCATTCACTTCTTTCTGACTATTATTTTTTAAAAAAATTTTATCAAACATTTCACTTCATCTAACTATTTTAATTTAGTATTCATTTATCTAACTTTGTAAATAGTTTTTAATTTAAAAAAAAAAAAAAGTAAACATACACTATTCTACTTTCTTCCTCACCTAATTTTTTAAAATTTTTTAAAAGACAAAACTAAACTATCAATCACACAATCGAAAATTTAAATTTTCGCATTTACTAAAGAAATCGAGTATAAGATTTTTAGAATATAAAGTTTAGAAATACATATTCATTTTTTTTTCTAATGGTCTTGCTAGAAGAAAATATATGAATTTTTTTTTTCTAGAATTGTGGATTTAACCTTAATGTGGATACTAATACTAATTTTTACAACTCGTCTTCTAACTTTTATTAAACAACTTTAAAAAATAAGAGCCTAATTTCTTTTTTCTTTCTATTTTGTCTATTTATTTATTTTGGAAATAGTGGCCTAAATTAGCGAATAATCACATCAATATTTGTATAACTAACTACATATTTGTAACAACATTTTATCAAAGTATCAATTTTAAAATCTTTTACTGCCGTATACAATTCTAGTTTTTACTCAATTTTTTGTATTTCAAGTTTATGCTTTTAGATTAAATTAACGAATAATTCCATCGATTTTCGATACAAAAGAATACATGTTATTTTGTTGTATAAACATTTAGTATAAATTGTAGCTGAATAAAGAAAGTATTTATTTTTTCGTATGACGTACTTATTTGTTCAAATATATATTCATTATTAGATCATATTCGGAGTTTATATTATAACTCTTACACGAAAAGAAATGTTATATCGTTGTGTAACCATATGTGGATAGAATTTCCCTCAACTTTATACTCTTTATATAACACACACTCAATTTTATGCTTTTTATATGACGAACGCGCGCGCACACATGCACATTTTTTTTTAGATTATTTTTTTTACTAATCTCTAAATCCAACTATCAATATAATTTCCTACTATTAAATTATGATGTTTTATATTTATGGTCTAGACCACTTGTATACATGAAAAGATATAAAATTTGTACATTACTAAAAGATTTAAAGATCCAAAATAGAGATGTAAAATGTCTTTTTCTCATATGATGTAAAGATATAACATTGACATATCTTTGTTTGTATAGTCAAGTTACAATTTTTTTTCAAATAAATTGAAGAATAATTATTATACTCTTAAAATATGTGTTATATTTTTTGGACGATATATATATATATATACCGAAAAAAATATATTATATCGCAAACCTTGTCGTCAGGTCATTCTTGGATTCTTTGGCGTTAATCACCGCAATGCATTTGGTTTGTTGCGAACCTTTCTTGTAAATAATTGCTCTCAGCCACTTTGAGAAGACTATCGAAAAAATCAATACGAAAAGTTATGTAGTTATACCCCTCATTCAAGATACCCAGTTACAAGGTAAGTCATTACCTTCAATTGCATAATGTTTTTTAAAGACAAGAGATTAAAGAAGACTTAGTTGATTTAAAGATTTAACTGTTGATTTAAAGGGAGAGAGTGATAACTAGTAAAATAAGTGTTACAAGAAGTACGAATCTAGGGAAACATTATGTGAAGACCTAGATTAATTGCAAATATATGCTAAGTATCTGTTTGATTTTAGCAACTTATACTCATTTGAATCTTAAGAAATAAATCTCTTCATCTTGACATAAAACCTTTTTCATCGTAGGTGATTTCCCCTAAACTGGATTATTAAAGTTGTGGTGTTAAACTTCTCTTCTGTTGGTGTTCCTAACTTTGGTAACACTTTTCGAAAGTATAATTTATTTTACTTTTTCAAAATGTGTAAACCAAAATTAAATAGGAGGAGGACAAATCTTTTAACTGAACTTGATCAAATAAAACACAAATACTTTTCAAAACAAACCTGAAAAGTAAAGAGTAAGTCTAAACATGTTTCAGTAACTTTTTGACATTAATTAGTACTTTTTGCATTTGGTTCAAAATATATATGTGTATATATATATTTATTGGAAGCATTTTCATATAAATTATGATACACTCATGCAAACAAAACCACACAATCCTTTTAAACAAAAGAAGAATTTTTAGCTTGGGTTCTATTTTATAGTTTATATTTTGGAACCTAATTTATACTTTATCACTTTGATTTTTTACCAAATACTTATTTTCATCTTTAATGTTAATACTTATTTTGAGAAATGATAAGAATCATATAATTTTTTAAGTTTCATGAACTCAACCGACACATAGTGCTTATATTTTCAATTAAGGTTAAAGGTTTGATTTCTCAATCAATTCCACGTCTTAATATAATATATTTGAAAGAAGAAAAAAGAAAGTTTTAGTATTTTTAATTGGTATCAAAATAAAATTTTTGAATTTTAATATGTAAGGATTACTTGATGAAAAAAAGAAGTAAGAAATATAAATTAAAAATCAGTCAATTCAAAACTTATAGATTTAGAACGGAAAAAAAGAAAAAAAAGTCAAAATAAAAGCTCCCAAATTGTACCAAAATAAAAGAAGGTTATTTAATGGTGAGAATACATATATATAATTTTCAAAACCGTGTTGACTTTGTTGGCCTCAAAAATTCTCATTAGGGATAGACTTTTAATTTCATAAATGGTTAAAAATGGCAATTCATCATTGGTTTTCTTTCCTTTAATATAAAAACAAAAAGAAAGAAATGAGTAATGGAGGTAACACCATCTATCTAATAATACCTTTTGTTACACTAATGATCGAGAGAATTTTACATAAATTAAGATTTAGGGGACATAAATATTTATATTAAATTATGGCTTCATTCTTCTCTCTACCTTTTTCCTAATGGATGCAATAATTCAATTCTAATATCAACCCAGTGGAATTAAAATATATAATTAGCTTTATTACTTGGAATCTAGCTCAAGCTTAAATGTTTATTTTAAAGCTTATAATACTTATCTTTCTTGATGCAATAATTGTGTTGTTTTTGTGTAAAATTGCATAGAATATATATATTTGAAAGATGTAGCACAATCTGTCTATAATATTCGTTTCAATATGTTTTTTTTTTTTTTTTTTTTTAATGTTCAATTTTGAAAATTATTTTTTATCTTCAAATCAAAGAGAAAGTTTCGAAAAGTGTTTTTTGTTGGGCTCCTAATTCTTCCTTACCATTTTAACATATTTTTAGAAGACGCGACTTAGTTACCAAATTAAACCAAAAGTTATTATTATAATGAAGATAAATATTGATTAAATAAGTGCATTTGCCAACTAATAAAATTCATTTGGATTTAATCTTAATTTGTTTGGAATGAGTAAAAATTCATATTCTAACTTCCGTAGGATTAAAATTAATTACGAGTTTTAAGAAGATATATCCTACTGTAAGAGGCAGATTTATTAAGAGTTTAGGGACACGTGCTTCTTTTATATTATCGGATTTTGTATTTTAATACAAATTTTGAGGTGTCATATTACGATATATATATTAAATAATGCTTTATTTTAATTAAATTTTGGTGGTGTAGTGGTTGTGCCCCTAGTGCAGATTAAGAGTTTGATTCTTTCTTATTGCAACTATTATTATTTTTTATTTAATTTTTAAATTAAAATATTTTCATCACTCATGTATATATTTATTTTATTTTGTTTTAGAATTAAATGCTATAAGATAATTTTGCAACATTCAACAATTTTAATTCTCCAAATACTTCAAATTTCTATTTTATTGACAAGTTTCAATAATGTCGTAAAAATAAAGTTTTAAAAAGAGGAACAAAACCTAAGATAAAACCCTTATTTTCTAGTTGTCGTTTGTTATTTAACAAATATTTAGAAAAAGAAATACAACAAAGTCGGTGATCTAAGTTTCCACTCTCTCAAAATATTCCATGAAAAAGATATTATTATTTTTTATGTAATTTTTAAATTTACATTTACATTACAAAAAGTCACATGGAAATTGTTAGTTTTTTCTTTATTGCTACAAATGTAATGAATGTTATTGGAATATCAATAAAACTTCAAGATACTTTTTAAACATTTTTAATGTATTTATTATATAGTGTTCGATGACCTTTATATAAAATTTTTGGATCTGCTGCTACCTAAAATATATGATTATAGTTTCATAGGTAGGAACTTAAACTCTTCCTTCAACTCTTCATTTAGGAGTACAAGAAATATCTATAAATAAAAAAACTATATCAAATCAAACAAATGTTTGGTTTGATTTGACTTTTAGTATAAAATTGGGTGGACATCTTAGTTTGTATTCGGAGAAAACCAAGAATTATTTGTTCGAATGGTTTTTAATTGGAAAAACCAACCAAAATCTTAGCTAACCGTTTCGGTTGAGCTTTATTTTAATTATTATAGCGAGTGTGTTTTTGTTGTTTAGAAAAACAAAGACCAATTATTATGGTGTATGTGTGATAATTATTATGGTTTATGAATATTTGTTATTGAGAAGAATGCTAAAGAAGAAAGAAATAAAAAGCAAAATGTCAAAAATGCCAAATTCCAATGAAAAAAGAAATAGGTCAAAGTTGAATTTGAAAATAAAAAGAAAAGACCCATTCAAAACGAAAAAAAAAAAAAAGGAGAAGAAGAGGTCATTCAGAAGAAAAAACAAAAACAAAACTAAGAATGAAGAATCAAACCAATAATAAATTGAATCGAACAAAAATCATTCACTAGTTTTTATTTTTTATTGATCATCAATTTGGATATCTCTTTTCACAAATCTGAACGGATCGGTTTGTTTCTTAGTTGACTTTAAAATCAAACCGATTATTATCCCTATTCTAATTTATTCTCCGTTCTAAAATTCTCTTCTCCAATTTTAGTATCAAGATAATTTTTCTTTAATTATTTTGCAGGGTTTTCTTCCAAAAATTACAAAATCTTCATGGTTGTCACACTATAAATCAAATACATCTTTTCTATCTAGATTTTGACATCTAACCTTTTATATATATATGCGTGGAACAAAGCTCTTTAAAAGATATATCATCCCTTATTTAAGAATGATATTTGATTTGTGTATTAATTCTAAAAAAGTATTTGGGAAAAAATTGAAATCCCATGTAAGAAAATAATGGGTAATTAATTTTGTAGCATTAAACATTTGTGAGAGACTAGTTTTGAAGATAAGGTTAGAAATAAAAAAGGGAAAATGTATAAATAGGATGTGAATGTTTTTTGTTTATTGTTTTGTTTTGGGGGAGAAAGTAGAAAGTAATAAGAGACAAAAGTAGTTGGGGAATTATGGGGTTTGGGGGTTTCAAAGAAATAGGGGAAGAAAAACGACCAACAAACCTTTCAATTTTGAAAATGTTTTCCCTTTTTTAATGCATCACATTACCAAATATATAAATTAAAATAAAAGATTTGTCATGGCTGTCAAAGATATAATTTTGTATTTTATATATTATTTAATTTCGTCTTTTTAGGTTTAGGGTTTAATTTAATAATTTCTTAATTTAAATTGGCCTAACTATCTAAATGAGATTCTATTCATTCCTCCATCGTTCCGAATATACACTACAAGAGATGGAGGTACTTCTGACGCACAAAAATGTCAGAAAAAGTGAAAAAAATGTTGGAAAAGGATATGCCGACGTTTTTCACGATATCGGAAATAACGTCGGAAAAAGTGAGTCGAGAAAGGCATTCCCGACGGCGTACCAACACGGCGTCGGGAATGCCTCTCCCGACGCTGTGACATGCGTTGGTCAAAGTGGTGTCGGGAGTTCCTCTCCTGACGGACCTTATGCCGATGCATGACGCGGCGTCGAGAATGTCTCTTCCGACATTTTTTTCTTGACGTCTTTTGTACGTCAGAAATTCCTTTTTATATTTTTTTAAAATATGTAATTTCTAATTGTTTTTCCCTAAAATATTTTGCTCAAACATTCACAAGGACATTTGGATTGCTCAAATATTTTTGCTGACGTTTTGGACTAAATTAAAACAAATTCAATATAAATTAAGAAATACAAACACAAATTTAAAAAAAAAATTAAAATTAATAATACGAATAAATTCAAAAAACATTAGTAAGTTTAATACAAAAAATGTAGTTCTCATAATACAAAAAAACGCAAACATAATAAAAAGTCTCTCAACGAGGCGCGTACGCGTCATTCTACGCCTTCGGTCCTACAATGATATAATAAAAGTAACTAAGTTTAGTACATATATCCATATGTTCACTGTATACTATCATTGCAAAAACTTAAGAATAATCGCAAGTTAAAATGAAGGAAATTCTTAGACTCACCCGTATTGTCGCCCACAGACGAGGACCCTCCCGCGATGTTATCTAAATCGTTCTCAAACTCGAGGAACATAGCGTCCGTCTCCATAAAATTATTACGTGGGTATGACAATGACATAATGGTTGTGGACATAGAAAACAAACATTCAATAAGCTACAAACAGGTTACCATAACTGCATGATAGCCAAAACAAATCTTAACACACATATTACATTTTCAATTCAAAACATAAACACCCTTCAAATTTGAATGCAACCATAACCCCCGATTCAAATTTGAATGCAACCATAACCCCTCATTCAAATTTGAATTCAATCATAACCCCCTACAAAAATTTCAATTTAGCTAGTAATCCCCCATTCAAATTTCAATTAAAGTATAACCCCCTTCAAATTTCAAATTAACTAAACTCCCCTTCAAATTTCAATTCAACTATAACATCCCCCTCCCCTCCAATTCAATTTTCAGTTTAACTACAAACCTTAAACCCTAAACCCTTCAAATTTTAATTTAACTATAAACCCCCATTCAATTTTCAATTTAATTGTAAATCCTAAATCCTAAACCCTTCAATTTTCAATTCAACCACAAATTACACACATCCTATACAAAATACATTTAACAAACAAAAATTTATTCAAAACAAAATTCTAAAACAATTTTCTTAAAAAAAAAAAAAAAACTCTAAAACTTATATTTAAACTAAACAAACTTTATATTTAAACTTACTTAAGGTGGCAGACGACGGTAGAACGGGGACGGACGACGACGAGCTACCAACGGCAACGAATCTTCGTTTCTCTCTTCTCCCTTTCCCTTTCGTTTTCAGTTCTGTGTAACAAAGAATTGAAACGTTTATAAAGGGAACCTCCCGTCGCAACACGAAAACATCGGGAGATCCCCTTTACGGCATCAGAAATAAGGGTATTCCCGACGCTCATTAAAAGGTTGCGCGTCGGAAAAACCCTTTATTCCCGATGCCATTCCCGATGCACTGTGCATGGTGTCGGGAATAAGGTGTATTTCAAATTTAATTTGGCCTTATTCCCGACGCCGTTAGGGCGATGCGTGCTTGATGTGTCGAGAATACCATTTTTCTCGACGTCACTCCTGATGCATTGTGTGTGGCGTCGGAAATAGAGTTTTCTTCGACGTAGCTTTCACGACTCGTCTGTCCGGCATCGAGAAAGCCTCGATTTCTTGTAGTGATAATTAGATTGTTTTTTCTAATTATATTTATTTAGACATCTTACAAAAATAATTTGATTAGTATTGAGACTAGTTACTTTGTATTGTCATGTATCATATCTTCTTGCTATTATATGGTCATCATTACTGTTTAGGAATCAATCGGGAGTGATATTTGTAATGACAACAATAATTATTTACAAAACTCGTAATTATTTTACTGTAATAGCAACAGTATCTATAAAGGTAACAATATATCTTGGTAGGTCTTACATATCTTCTAAATACAAATCTAATTGATTATCTGTCACTCCTTAATTTTCGCTGATCGTAAATTTGATAGTGGAACCCGCATTTAATTATGATTACGAAAAACACTAGTAAATAACAACAAATGTAATCAAATAGAGTTGATCACATTTTAGATTACCGTTTATTTATTATGTTTATAAAATAAATGTAGTCATAGTTCAATTTATGTAGATATTCGTGTAAGACTAAACAAAAGGTTTGAAGAAGTTAATAAGACTATACTTTTTTGTTTTTCTTGAGTTTGACCCATTTGTATATAGTTGAGTTTGAATTCATGAGATTGAATTATGTTTTTTTCTCAATGAGTACTCAACACTTTTAATTAATCCATTGAGAACAATCAACCCCTAATATTTTGTATTGACTTTTGAAATACTATAAAAGAATACAGTTTTGGAGACACAATTATAAACAATAACCCCACCATATTCAATAAAACACCATTAGAAAAAGGGTAATGTGAAACTTTGAGGATGGAGACTTTATAATAAACAAAAGATATTATATATATTTGAGTAAATGAATAGGTTAATGTATAGTGGTAGAGAGTATATATATTATATGTATACCAATGGAATTAGAATAAAGTGGGGGGAGGACTTTTATGGAGTGGGAGTGGTTTTTATTGACATATATATATATATATATATATATATCTCAAGTGTTATATTGACTGATTCTTTCTTCATTTGGGCACTTTAGAAAATAAGAAGAATTTAATGGTCAATTATAAATGTGATAGATAGCATAATATCTCTACTCTTCAATCAATGGAAGGTATAGCATCTAATGAATTCAAAGCTTTGGATCTTTAGCAATTGATTTTTCAAAAGTAGAATCAAATAACAACTCATTGCACTAAACAAAATAACATAAATCCACAAAATTTATTAGTTGTACAAGAATAATTACACACAAAAGTCTAGGTATATAATTTTGACTTTTTCTTTTTTCTTTTTTCTTTTTTTAATTCCAAGTAATAATTTAAAAAGCATATTAAATTAAGATATAAGTAGTGTAAATATTTTATTTATTTTTTTTTATAATTTTTCATAATCATTTAAGAAAAATTTCAAATTTAAATATAGAAAAATTTGCTGATTAATCTCTCCATTCCTAAATAAAGATTTTCATCTATTAAAGATATAATTCATAGATTAAAAAAAGACATATATTTGTATAGCATTAAATATATTGACTAATAAAATGATTAAATAGCATTGTAATAAATTAATGGAGAGTTTTGGAAGAAGTGTTTTATTTTTTATTCGATAAAATTTATAGATATTTCCACCCATAATATGTTTATAATAGAAAATGTATTAATGATATGAATAGAATGAAAGGAAGAGGTAGAAGTTAAGAGAATTTCACTATCCATGACTATAAAAACGTTTTTTCTTTTAGTTTTTGACAAAGTCTTATACACCCCAAGAAAAATAATAATATTTCCAATGTTTTCATTAGAAAGTCAAAAGGTTATAGTCCTTACATTTAATACTGCAAAGCTTTACTTCTAGTTCTTCTAAGACAACTGTGCAATTTAAGTATATCTTGACCAAGTATTAAAATGCAAGAAAAAATAAATTTTTGCATAATTTCAACCCAATATCTAATTAAAGAGAAAGAGAAAGAGAAAGAGAAAGAATGAATAATTAATTAATTAATCAATCGTTTAGTCAAACTCAAGATCAATAACCATTTAAATATTTATAGTTTATTTAATAAAAACATAAATTCTACTCAAAGGAAAAATGAACGAATGTATTGTTTAGTATAAGAATAGAGACAAACAACAAATAGAATTGAGTGACCAACATTATGTTTTCTTAGGTGTAAAACCAATTGGTTTGCTTCAAAAACTAATAAAATTGAACTGACTATCACCCCTAATTACTATGCTCTTAAAATAGAATCTATCAACGAGAATTTAGTTCACAAACACATGTATAAATTTAAGAAGGAAGTATTATCTGAAATCTGCATGTACCCAACTTATAGTAATATACATGTAGACGTGTGTGTGTAGAATCGAAAGCCTTATAATTTATAGTGAGAGAAATTGGTGGGGGAAACGGTTCTGTGGTATGAAAAGGAAAGTTGACTTAGCCTCTTTTGGAACCTTCACTTGTCCTTCCCTCTAACATCATCCTTATCCCTTTATTTATATATATATATATATATAATTTTATGATTTTTCGTCTTTTTGCTCAAATATATATAATATTAATTAGTACCCAAGTTACTATTTTTATCCATCATAATACAGAAGCAACAAACAAATGAGGTCTTGTATTTTTTTCAAAAGAAAAAAGAAAAGAAAACAGAGATGGGCATTCTTTTCTTTTCTTTTTTTAACATAGAAAATTAAAGTTGAGTGTGAAATTGTGGGAAGTTTTAAAATAATTGTAAACTAATGTTTGGTGAATTACTAAAGGTAAAGTAATACTAAATTTGTGTAATATAGTTATACAAATCAAAAGTAGATTTATCATTTCAGTTATTTTTATATATTGATATTTAATTTATAATTCATTGTAGTTTAATTATTTAAAAATATATACGATTTAAATTGCAACTAGTTTTTTGTTTTTTCTAAATGGTCTGGTACATTATATCTTTTTTATAAAAAAAAAATAAATGATAAGAAATTCAATCCATTAAATTTTAGATAAAATGTGAAAAAAAAATTAATATGAAATGATAAAATTTGTGATTAGTAAACTTTTAAATCTTAGTTAAATTCTATAATATATTTTTTTAAATCTTACTTGAATTAATTATGTTACCTCTTAATTAATTTTTACGATAAGGATGAAACTTTGATTTAGTTCCAATTTCTACGAACTATATAAATTTGAAAGTCTAATTTTAAAAATTTTATAAGTTTGACTACACAATTTTTACGATAGAAAATTTGAAGATGTGATTCCCATTGTCAATGTGAATGATTTTTTCAATTTATCAAATCAAAACAATTATTTGTTCAACTTTTTTTTTCGCTTAACCCTAGATTTTATTAATCTAATGTAGAGGTTTACCCTAATAGCTTAGTTTAGGGTTTCAAGTCCCTAATTAAATTCAATTTAGGGTAAGGTTTTCAAAGTTTAAAATATTACCGTTTTATCACTTAAGTTTGGAGTTCAATTTCTATTTGGTTCATAAGTTTCAAATTGTTACATTTTTATTTGTTTTCGTTTGGTCTTTACGTCTAAAATTTTACACTTCTAACTTGATTAAACTCGCTTTTGATCTTTTGTATTAATGTCTATTAATTACTATTAAAAAATTAAGAGAATCATAATTAATTAGTTTTTAATAATTTTCCATCACCATTAAAATTAATTTGTATTAGCGAAAATTAAAGATCAATAAGTATAAAATACTAAAATCTATAGCCTAACAAAAATTTAAGTCAAATTAAACCGTAAAAATGTAACATTTTGAAACCTTATTACTAAATAAAAATACTATTTTTCGTTAAATTCAAAATATAGGATAATATTTTGAAAGTTAATAAAAACTATTTTTCCTTTTTAAGTTTATTAAAGACTGTTAATATATAGAAAAGCTAATTTGTAGACACATTATTACTAAAATGAATATAGTTTAACCCAAATGAAAAATGTAGTAGTAAAAAAAAGTAAAAATAAAAAAGTTGAAATTATATTAAAAACAAAGTTAGTTAATTATGTTAGATTGAAGGCACCATATTTGAGGCCTACCCTTGACCGAATCATTTGCCTACATAATCTACCAAATATAATTAAGCATATTCATCTTTGTTTAAGGACAAATACTAAATCCAGTAGTTATTTACTTGTCATAGTAATAATATTGACATATCGTCGAGACCTAACATAAATTAATGTACTATTTAATATCTAGTCAAAATATAAAGTTTCACTCTTTTTAATATGCTCAATTATTTAGTTAAATTTTCTCTTCAAATATTAAATTTCCTTTTTATCCATTTGGTCTAAAGTTATCCATAACATACACAAATTCAAATGAAACTAAATTTGGTAAAAACTTACCTATCACATAGAAATATAAAAGTTAAAAGACCAAAATTATAATTTAATTATAATACATGTGTAAAGTAAGTTACGAGGTACTAAAAACATTTTTGAAAGTGTGAAGAATTTATTTATCATTTGAATGATGACACGAAAAATGTTAGCTTAATTTTGCATTTGTTTGAAAGAAAATGGCGGCGAAATTGCAAGTGGGGGGAGGGGAGAGTTCATCTTCATCACCAATTATCCCTCTCTGAATGCAGAAAAGAAATCCACCAAAAAGAATGAAAGGAGAGAGAAATTTGTGTAATTCAGAACAAGTCAAGGGGTATTTCCGTAATCCCTGATTTTCCATTGCGAAACCAGTCATCGTCTTCGTATGAAAAGGCTTGACATTTTGGCTCTTGCCCGTTGCACACCTCTGTAAATCACTCCACAAAAGGGGAAAGAGAAGAAGCAAGCAACAAACCCATCTCCCTAATTCCCCTTTTTCACTATTCCCATCGCCTGATTTTAAGGAAGACATGTTCGAGGCCAAAGATCTCGCCTCCGATGGCGAGAACTCTCGAACCAAGCTTTTGCGCCATGTTTCTGACCGTATCAGAGATAATTCCGATTCCAAATCTGGGTTTTCCGACAAGGGTGTTCTTGGTTTTCGGGAAGAACAATCGAAATCTGCTCGAATCGGGAATTCGGGTTCTCAAGAACTCACACTTAGCTACCTTTGTGAGAAGGACAAGGGTTTTGCGTCTTCTTCCTTCGAGAAAGGTAATTACAAAGGTAAGGAAGTTTTGTTTTCTGAGAATACTAACGAAGATGATAAATGGGTTGAGAGGGATTTCCTTAATTTGAACTCGAATAGGGTAAACCAGTCGAAGCGGGAGGTTGAGGATGAAATTGAAAGGGAGAATCGAGGAAAGAAGCCGAAGCTTGAAACTCTTAATCTTTCTTTAGCTTTACCTGAAGTTTCACTTTCTCTTACCGCTTCAAATGCTTTGCAAAATGAAGATCCTCCTCCTGTTCGATCAAAGCCCTGTAGGAGCCACCAATCTTTAGCCCCTTCAATGAACAACACCCAAACTACTTGTTCTAACGATTTCACTGCTGCTTCGCTTTCCTATTCCTATTCCCACCAATTTTCTCACAACCCCAGTTGCTCGTTGACGCGAAATTCGACTGAGAATTACGAGTATTCTGTTGGGAGAGACGACCATATTTGGAACTGTGGAGAGGGAACTAATGGGTCAGTTCATAGCAGGTTCAAACCATTAGGGGATGGAGTTGCCTTGTCAAATCATGGAGGTGGGCTTAATTCTTTGTTGCAGGGGAATCGCCCTTTGAATAAGGAGATATGTAATAACTCTGATGAGCACTCGTTCTTTCCATCGGAGCTTCCGGCTAGACCGAGAACAGAGATGAAGTCAGGGAATTCGATTGGAAGGGGATCAGAAAATTTGAAGGGGGTAGAGAGTATTGGTAGGCCGGAGAGAATTCTTCGTGAAATCGTTTCGGAGTCGATTTCAATCATGTCTCAGATAGTTCAGGAGCTTCCTGAGGAAACACTTTCATCAATCAAAGATTACTTGAAAGATCTGATTGCTATGCCTGAAAAGAGAGACGAATTATCATCTCTACAAAAACGGTTAGAGCGAAGATCTGATCTAACGAAGGAAACTCTTTCAAAGTGTCACAAAGCACAGCTCGAAATTTTAGTTTCAGTAAAGATGGGGCTTGCAAGTTTCATCTCAGGAAAAAGCAGATGCTCCATTTCTGAGCTTGTGGACATTTTCTTGTTTCTGAAATGTAGGAGCTGCAAGAGTGTAATCCCAGTTGATGATTGTGACTGCAAAATCTGCTCAGCCAACAAGGGGTTTTGCAGTTCATGTATGTGCCCCATCTGTTTGAACTTTGATTGTGCAAGCAATACTTGTAGTTGGGTTGGTTGTGATGTTTGCTCCCATTGGTGTCATGCTGCTTGTGGGATTGAGAAGAATCTCATTCGGCCTGGTCCAAGCCTCAAAGGTCCATCGGGGACAACGGAGATGCAGTTCCATTGCATTGCTTGTAATCATGCTTCAGAGATGTTTGGATTTGTGAAGGATGTTTTTGGGTACTGTGCAAAGAACTGGGGTCTAGAAACCTTAATGAAGGAGCTCGAGTGCGTGAAGAGGATCTTTATTGGAAGCGATGACTACAAAGGCAAGGATTTGTATATTAAAGCTTCTCAGATGCTGGCCAAGCTTGAAAGGAAAGCAATTGACCCTTGGGAGGCCTGCAATATCATTCTTGAATACTTCAATTGTAAGTTTCAAAACTCTTCGTCATCCATTTCCTTTCTAATCTTTTGCCTGAATTTGATTGTTTAATATGTGTTTGCAAGAAACAATAGATGTTAATCTACTTTGTCCTCCTTAATTTTCGTCTTTATAATTTGTTTATTGACTGTTCACGTAAAACATGAAGTTCTTTTACATTTATGTGAAACTTTTGCTGTATCTGTTTCTTGTTCATTTCTCCTTCTATTCCTGGAATGAACATCCCTTTTCTTACTCAATTTCTGTGGTCCGTAGTTATCATGTTTTAATGGTACAACCATATAATGGCATATGACCAACTCATTAGCATGAACTTATACTATCAACCTCAAGCTTTGAGGTTAAACCTTGTCAAAAATGGTTTAATGGCACATGATTTACTTTTCATCCAATTATCAAGGGGAGTCATAACATTTTTTTTTTTTAAATCCCTACTCAAAGGAAATACAATATCAAGGATCAGCTAAAATGTAAAAATTAAACATTACGGTTCCTGTTGCCGTGGCTTTCTGAGACGCCTTATCTAAAATTGTTGAGTGAGCTCATTAATTTAACAGTAGTAGGAAGGAGTCACCATTTCAAATCACAAAAATTCAGAATAGTTCATTCTTATTCATTTGCAGAATAGCTGAATCTTTTAGCTCTTTTTACAATTGTTTTCATCGTCTCTCTTTTCCTCAATGAAGGACTGCTGCTTCCTGTCATTCTTAATCGATAAGAACAATTCTCATTCAAAGAGGACCTACTTTCATGGTCATCTTTTGTGATTCTTTGTAGTTTGATTATACATTGTAGTCTTTCTACCTTACAAATTACAATCTGGACTAATATTAGTTCAGTATATGGAATTAAAATGCTACTCTGCCAGGTTGCTGGATCGTATTCCATCTGGCATCTTCATATTGAAATCGTTAACCCATTTATATTGTTAAGTCTATGGAGAAAAGATACTGTAGGAAATAAAGTGCCTTGTATCCTTTCATTTTTTTTAAGTGCCCAAGTAATTTTACCATCTTTTTGTAACAGGTGAAACTAAATAAAACCATAAAATGTTTTGGAGACAAAACTAGACTGTTCTGAATCTTTTGTTTTTGTTTTTTTGTTTTTTTGTTTTTTTTTTTTTTTTGGCTTGTCTTTTTGGGTGTGTTTAATGCTGTTGGTTGCCTTGTTGATCAAAGCATTTCAATCTTTGAATTATTTCATTTTCATACGGAAAATCGTCTCGGAATTATTTCATGCCTATGCTTTTTTCTATTTGTAAGAGCTTTTCTCCATCTTTTTTTGGTGTTGTGCATTTTAGTGTTAATGTATGTTTTGACTAATGTAATTGTTGGACTTGGTTAGATGGTACATCGGAGATTTCAACTTCTGAGGTATTCTCGGAGAAGTTAGGAACAACCGATACAACCGGCCTGTCAAAAGATGGGATGTCTCTTCCTCAAAAGGCTTCTCTACCTTCAACATACTCCATGCAGAAAAACACCCCATCTAGGCCACATCGGGACTTGATCTCTGGCGACCTTCGAAGGAATGATCTCAAAGTCTCCATTGCCAGTGACTTGAATGATGACGAGTTCCAATTTGGGGCATTGACGAAGAAAGAAGGCCTTGAAAGCTTAGAAAGTATTGTAAGAATCAAGAAAGCCGAGGCAGGAATGTTTCAGAACAAGGCAGATGAGGCACGGAGAGAGGCCGAACGACTGAGACAAATAATCATTGCAAAGACAGAGAAACTCGATGAAGACTACGCTGAAAAAATTGGTAAGTTGTGCTTGAAAGAGGCAGAAGATAGGCGGAGGAAGAAGTTGGAGGAGTTGAAAGTATTGGAGAACTCTCAAATAGATTATTACAACATGAAGAAGAGAATGCAGAAGGAGATATCTGGGTTGTTGGAAAGAATGGAAGTAACAAAGAAGCAAATAGTGTGAAGGTGAGTGGGTATGTGCTATTTCTAACTTGATTTTTGTGGAGGTTTAGCAATAATATTGACTGTTTTAATGATTATATTACAATGGAGTTATGTTTGTTCATTATTTAAGATCAAAAGAGGCAGTGATTGGGAAGCTCAATCCTGATTGTGAAACCATTATCTCTCATGTCAAAGTTACCAGATTTTTCACATTCTTTTTAACCCTTTTTCTTTTCTGTATCTGCTTTAGTATAAATGTAAAGTCGTACAACCACTCCCCTCCCCTCCTCTTGATTCTGAACTCTGTTTCTCTCTCTAGATTCTGAACTTGGGCTTTTAAGTGGTCCATTTTTCCCCCCGATGGATTTTGAGCCCTTTCTCTCGCTCCCCTTATAATTCATAGATGTGATAATCTCGTCTTTAGGAGAAATGTATGATGTGATAATCTCGTCTTTAGGAGAAATGTATGCTGTCTTATTCAATTGAATTATGTTCATCTTTGTTACCAGACATTTGACTTTATAAGAATATATTGAAAAGAAAAGAAATTGTAGGATTTTCAAGTAAGTCTATCCTCTACTTGTTTAAGATGTGTCTACTATGTTGAATCATTTTTATACCCTTTATACAGTTTCAAACAGAACAAATTTCATTTCATTCAAAATAAGAGGACAAGAGGTCCATTGAGTTGGAATAAACATAATCTTAACAATCAACACACATCTCAACAATGAGACTAAAAAACAACTCGTATACAAGGTCACACTCAAAAAAGCAAGAAATTGGAAAAAAATAGGTCATGAATATTAGGAAAAGAGGGGGAAAAAAAAAGAACTAAATGGTGTGATCAACGTGCATAAATCGTGCAAAACTAATGGAGATGTCGATGGAAATGCCAAAGAGGAGGACGAAGAAAGCAGTGAAGTTAAACAAACGGGATTCATGGCTGCCAGTCAGTCTCAAGGAAGTAGCCTTCTCGGACAAGCCAGTCAACGCGGTGCATATTATCATCATTAAAAGAGCTCTTCCCCCACTTATGTGCCATGGCAGTAACCTAGTTTTAGTCATTGCATCTGCTCCGGGAAACAAGAATGTAAATAGTCCCAACAGCCACTGTGCAAACCAATGTAAGTCAGTCTACTTACATAAAAAATGATGCAAGTTTCAAAAGTTTTAAGGGTTTAATTAAAACTTATGTACCTGTAAACCGTAAAGGCAAAAAGTGACTATACCAATCCATGAATGTAAACTATACATATCCTCCAAGTTCACTTGATCATGAAATTTGAAAGCAGCATTTATCCCTATAATTCCCATGCAAATAGCTACCAGATGCAGACCCATGTGAACTATCTTCTTTGTTATCTTTTCTGCCCTCACTGTTCTGTAGGCCATCATGGCTGCTCAAACCCAATTCAATCACGGTTATATTTTGTTTTTTTTTTTTTTATATATATATATATTGTATCTTCAAATATTGGTTAAATGAATTCGAGCTAGTTCTTAGTACCTTCGCCCGACATGAACACGAAACCGAGGAGCATGAAGAATGGGTGACACTGTCAAAAAAAAAAATCCTTTGATGTTAGTTTCTCTTCTGTTCATATTAGCACTTCTATGTTTGGGTCATATTAGCCAGACTGGCCCTTACTAATAACAATCTAATTGAACTATGAAATTCATTAGGAGGAATTAGTAACTCAATATCTTTTTTTTTTTTTCTCTTTTATTGAACATTATTTCAAAAATTTGATAATATACAGAAGTTGGTAGAAGATAAAACAAAGAAATTATTGAATCAAAATAGAGTTAAAATAAATAGAAGTATAATTTAAGTATAGATACTCATTGTATTTTATAATTTAGTTTATTTATAGGTTGTTATACTTTGAAAAGGTAGCGATCCTTTTGGTTCTTTTATTTTTATTTTTAAGAAGTCAAAATATTTATCCTTTTAAAGTTTAAGGGCATGTTTGGAGGAATGGTTATAAAGGGGAAGGTTGGCTTATATAATTCAACTCTCGTTTGAGGGAAAAGTTATATAATCCTATTTTTACCCCTCAATCTTCCCTCAACCTTTCTTCCACTCTTCTTCAACCCTTCCTCAATCCTTCTTCAATTTTGTTCTCATTTATAATTTTTATATTTATGAGTCTCGTTAAATTTTAATCCTTTTATTTTAAAATCATAGTTTGTTTTTAAGTTATGAATTTAGTTCAATTACATTATTAAAATTTTAATTTCTTCCTTTGCTATTAAATTAGGTAATTTATTGTGATTACACAATTAAATTTTTAATTTAATTACCTTCAATCAACCCTATATGTTTGAATTCATATCAACATATTTGTGAAATTAAAATTTTGATATCAATCTCAACCTCATTGTATTTTGTTAATTAGCTTAAATATCCAAGGAAAGTTAATTTAATAAAACAAAATGGTAAGATTTTAACAAACTATCATAAATTGATTACAATAATTAGAAAACTATTTGATTAAATTAAAAATTAGTGGGGCTATAATTTCAACAAACCTATTATTTAGAGGCGGTTTATTTATATTTTTTCACTTCTATAATGTTGTTTTGGTTATTAAATTAAGTTTGGTTAAATTAACATAACAAATCTTTTGTTACAGAGGCGGAAGGTTCATGAATTTTTTATCCAATAATTGTTGCATAATGACTAAAATAAATATTTTAAAAATATATAAAATACTAATAAAAAATAAAAATTAAAATTAATATTTTAAAGGTAGATTAAAATAAATAGAAGAGAAACCTAAAACTAGATTCATTGTAATTTTTCATTAGAAAACAAAACTATAGTTGGTAAAAGTGTTGATTTTTATTTATTTTTTTTTGTTTTCGGTACTTCGTATCTTCAATTATTATTTGCACTTATTAATATGTTTACGGGTTGCGTGCATGTCACATTCATAAAAACCAATTTGTTAAAACGTAACGTATACTTAAAAATGTTGAAAATGAACATTATAGTTAAATAAATTAAAGCAAATTGTTTTACAAAAACTAGAACAATTTAGTAAATTAAATATACGAAATTCTGTATTAGATTTATAATATGCATTTTAAAAACAAAAAATATTTGCACGTAACAATTACTTGAAAAATGTTGAAAATGAACATCGTATTTAAATAAATTAAGGCAAATTTTTTTACGAAAACTATGACACTTTGGTAAATTAAATATACGAAATCTATAATATGAATTATATATATATAAACAAATTTCATAACACTACCTACATAACTCTTCCCTCAAACACATCTTATGATAATTCTATCATAACCATACCCACATAACACTTCTTTCATAATCCTTTCCCAAACACATCTTATCATGACATTTGCTACGTAAACCTTTCCCCAAACATATTTTATCATAATCCTAAGTTTATCATAACACTAACCTCATAATCCTAACTCTTCCCCCAAACGGCCATTAAGAGTCGAAAAATATATAAAAACTAACATTTTGAAAGTACAAAGATCAAAATTAACCAAAATTTAAAAATTGATGAACCAAGATGATAAGGACCAAGAATAAACAAAATTCAAAAGTATAAAGGGTAAAGTAGTAATTAAACCTAATTTTACATCTTTTCGTTGAAAATAAATTCAAGTTGACAATGTAGATCGATCAAACACCAATAACATCAAGGCCACAAGTAAAGTGAAATGACGAAAGAAACGAGCGAATCCTTACATTAAAGACAAGGTTGGCATCGGGAGAATCGTATGCAAGGCCGCCGCGATAATGCAGCAACCAAACAAGCATAAGAATGCAGGCAGTGAGACCAGAAATATGAGCAAAGACAGCAATTGTAGAAGCAGTGTGCCTAAAATTTGCCCTCTCCATAGGGTCCATATTCAATGGGGACTACCTAATAATGTATATTTTTTGTTCTCAAAGAGACTTTGAGTTTCATGTTGGTTCCTATATATAGACATTTTTATCTGGAGGGAGGGATATAAAATGTTGCTTGAAGAGCTGGGTTTGGAATTGGTAGTAATGGGAAAACTTGGATCTTTGGCAAAGCATATAAGAATTAAAAAAATTAGTGAAGCTAATTATTGGCAGCTTCTTGAAACAGAAGAAGATATGAGAATGTATAAAGTTTGAGACTTTTATATTGATATATGTAAAAGGACAATTGAATGGGGTGGACATGACAGGGGCTTTAACTGATTGAATGAACAGAAGGAATCATGAGAAGATCATAAAGGTAAAGTGGATGCGTTATTAAGAATAAGGTTAAGTATATTTGGAGTGGATTACTCTCTCTTGAAGTTTGAGTTTGGATTTGGCCTTTCTGATATCTTTTTTGAATTTGTAGAATATGGTAACTTTCAAATTCTAACTCTACTAATCTACTAATCTATCTACAAGGTTTTCATATTTTCGATTCTTTAAAAGTATTGTCAAATAATTAATTGTTAATCTTTAAAATATTATTCATTGTCCAATGTAAATTTAATTTAGTAGAAATTGACATGACTTTTCATTTTAGAGATGAGAGGTTCGATCTCTCATTCCCACAACTGTCGTATTGAAAAAAATTAACCACTCAATACAATTACTGTAGAAAGATTTGAGAGTTATTTAATGACCTATTTGCAATCCCCTCGCATCTCAGTATCACTCACACATGACCTTTATAATGTTTAGGTTTGTTTCATTGTCATATTCTTTTCTCCCATTTATTTCAACAATTGTGAGTATTCTTGTCACATCTCCATCACTTATAGCATTTAAGTTTACTTTGAATGAATACATAATATTGGTATTGAAAGTCATATTTGATATAGAGACCGATAAAGTCCAAAAAGTATCGAAGAAATACCTTGTAAGTATGAGAAACAATTGAGAATCCTTAATATATAAAAATATCTACAGATCGATATAGTACATTTCTATATAGAAATATCCAATAATGGTAAGAACAATAAAGAATAGGCAATATATAGAACGAAAACGAAAACTAGGTGCAGTCGAGCTACATCCATCAGATGCAATCCTAACTGGATGAAGATGCAAAACTAAAAAGGGAGTTAAAGGAAAGATTGAGCCCACTACTAACTTTTGTTTAGTTTTTATATGTTTTAACAACTAATAATAGCTATATCTAAATTTAAAATATATATATATATATATATATATATATATATTGAGTATGGGCTACCACTATATAACTTTCACCAAAGTTTTACATTGTAATACTTAAAACAAAGATCACATTTGATATCATTTTAAGAATTAATTTAAATTTCAAATCTAGAAATATATAAGATAAGATGTTGCAATTTTAGTTCCAAGATGCATATAAAATTATATTTATCATCAAAATCTGAAAATAAAAAGGAAAACTAACAAAAATAAAGAGAGAAAATGTTGGAGTTTAAACTTAGGTTTGAATTTTTAAAGAAGATTACAGTTTTAGAGATAGAAATTGTGGGAAATTGTAAAAGTTTTTCATATAAACACCCCTTATTTTAGGGTTCTATGTGAAAGTAGAAATAAAAACATGGGCTAACATATGTGAGGGCCCAATAATTTCAACTATTCGGATTAGTAATTCACTTTGGGCCAAGTATTTTCAGCCCAAATCACATTGGCCTAAAAACAAACAAGATTAGTACTAATTGTGTTTGTAGGAGTAAAGTTTAATTAGGGAAGTATCTTGATTAACTATTTGATAAAACGAGATTATTTATTAATTTAACTAGAATTAATTTGAAACTTTTCTAACACGCAAAACTAACACAAACCAATACGAATATAACAATTAGATTCAAAAGTATTTGGAGATATACTTCTAAATATTAGTAATAGACCGTATTATTGGTAGGACTTCGTCGTATAGATTTTACTGTACTTGTAATTTTTTAAAATTATTATTATACGTTTAACTATTATTCCTAAAAATGTTACCCAAAACAATTATCCTTTTTTTTATTTGACTTTCTAAAAAATTGTTACAATCTTAACATTTTACAAATTTCAAATTTATCATTCTATATTAATGTTTTTCTTTGTCTTAGACAATTGAAAAATAAATCAAACTAAACGAAATTAACTTTAATTTAGAACAAAAAAATGATTGAAGTAACATTTTTGTTCATGTACATAGATAATGTTTGTTCATACAAAATTAGATTTACGATAAACGTTATTTCAGTAATATTGTAAATAAACTATCATAGTAGGTTTGAATAATGAGATAAAAATGAAAAATTAAGGGTATCCCCTATGCCTAAAGAACAAGTCCTAGTATATTATATATATATATATTGTATAGGCTTTTTCCATACAATTGAATATTTGCTCATTTTGACCAATACACAAAGGTTACTACTTTTCACTTTGCCAAGTTATTTATAACCTTTCTCTTTAACAATATATGACTAAAGTTCCTTCAACCTATTTACATTTTTATCTAACTTCAAATTAATATGCTCAATCATTCACTCTTCTTTTTTTTCTATTATTTTTTTGAATTTTTAGTTGTGGTTGTTATTATAGTAACCATTTGGTTTTTTATTTTTGGTTTGTGTAAGTCTCTTTTCTTCTATCAATTTCTTATCATTATTTGCATTTTAGGTATTGGGGTTGAATTTTTAATCAAATTCTAAAAACAATTTTTTAAATTTTATTTTGGTATTTGAATACATTAATAAAAAGTAGATAATAAAAGTAATAAATTTAGATGAGGTAGAAATGTTTTTAAGCTTACTTTTTAAAAGAATAAAAAAAAAAGTCAAATGGTTACAAAAATGAACATTACTAAAGTGATTATTCCTAACAATTTTCAAAATCTAAAAAAAAATGAAATATATAAATTTTAGTTTTCAAAATTTAATTTTAATTATGACGATAACAAAACATATAATGATAGTAATTAATAGGTAAAACTTGTTTATAGATTTAATTAATGAATATTTTTTAAAATAACATAATTATTTTAAATATTTAAAAATATAACAAAATTTTATATTGGTTCTATTTGGATAAGTATTTTGTTATATTCTATAGAATAATTTTCAATGGTTTAACTATTTATAATAATTATCCTTTAATTGGAAAGAAAGAAAAAAGGAAATGATTATGATTTAACAGCTTTGAAGAAGTAAAAATAAATAAATAAGTAAATAAATGTTGGTATATATGGAAATAATGAAAAGTAAAGTAAAATATCTTTAAAATTTGAAAATGTACATCAAGCAAAAGTAAAGGGGTATTTATTGGGTATGATTGGTTCAACCCATTGAGCATTTTCTTTTCATCTCCTTCTTTCGCTAAATAAAGTCCTACTTTATGTATAATATTTGTATCTAATTATTACCATCTTGGGATTAAAAAATTATGAAATCATCACTTCTTCTTCTTCTTTTAATTCTTTTTTTCTACACACTATTGACTATGACTTTAGTGGCTTTCCCATTAAGGTTTTCTATGATTCATCTTTTATGGACTCCTCCTCTTTCTCTCACTATTTTAATAATCCTAATTATTGTTTCGTTACATTATTGTAATTTTGTGTATTGAAATTATTTTACTACTTCTATATCATTCTCATTTCTATTTTGATTTCTACACATTGCAACAAAGACTATTGTATTGTATAAAGCTCTTTGTATTTTGTTGCTTCTTTTAAATAAATTATTTAACATAAACTTGATTATGTAATTAATGCGTTAATTTTAAGATTAGTAAGCTGCATCATTACTCATATCTTCTAATCACATGTTTTTACTTCAAAGGTAATAAAGTGTGTTTTTGTTCTAAAGACAAGTTCAATGGTTAAACAAAATTTCTTCATAAAAAAAATCAAATTAAAGATTCAAAATCTTCACTCCTAGTTCTTAAAGTAAACAATTTTTGTTATATATATATATATATATATATATATATATATATATATATATATATATATATATATATATATATATAATTTATAAATTGAATATAATTATCTTTTACAATCAGGAATCTAAAACTATAATATCATTTCGAATAAAACAAAGTATGATGTATAAATTAAACTCATACTTTTTGCTTAAGTGTTGACGAAATTGTTTAGAAAATACTCTTTGATTGAAAAATTATTCAAGCATACCGTCAAAATTAGGTAACTAATCTTGCATCATCGAATGCATGGGAGGAAAATTACAAAAAAAAAGGAAAAGAAAAAGAAAAGAAAAGAAAAGAAAAATCTCAAATTGATATCAAGTGGTTATATATAGAAAATATACAGATTTTGAGTTTACATCTAAAAAGATTACATGTGGCTATCAGTTTAAGCATTTTTTTTCAATGGATGGTTTCAACATCTTAATCTAGCTAGTTATCTTTCTTTATTCAATTAATAGAAAATAATTAAAATCCCATATCTTTTCATACAAAAATAGAGATGATAACAAAGACAAAAGAAATAGATTGGGAAGATAATGACAAAAGCAAAACAAAACAAGAAAAAGATTAGATAATATAGCATTAAAACACAACCGAAATTAAAGGTGACATGTTATATTAATATTCTAGATATATAAGGAACATAATTCTAATTATAATACGTGGTTTACAAAATTCTAAAATCACACTTAAATAGGTTGTTGTGAAATAAAAAAAAAATATCACATTCATTAATTAATTAAGGTTGTTAGTTTTAAATAGAATGATGTGAACCATTTTGCCAAACCATATGCTTTTCTATTTTTTCATAAAACAAAAAAAAAAAATTAACGTTTACAAAAAGAAAAAGATTAGTATAATTGAAAATAGATTCTAGTAGAAAAATAATAGAAAGTTCAGTTGGGGTATAGGGCACTAGGGGAAGCTTAGATTGCAAGCAATATATATATATATATATATAAAGAATATATAAATCAAAGTTTTTTTTCTTCTTTTTTGGGGTATAATTATTATCTAATTTTGGGTGCTAATTAAAGAACACAAAAGTGAAGAACAGCTGTTTTTTCCAACTTTTTCAAGTTGACATGAAGATGTTAGGCATAATTATCAACAACTCAAACAGCTAATGAAATGAATGAAATATTTAAAAGAACAAAAAAAGAAAAAAAAAAAAGAGAGAGAAGTTAAAGAATTTGTGGGTTTTGGTTCCTTTTTTTAACTCTATCATTCTCATTCACTTTTACTTCCTTTAAAAATAATAATAATAAACTATTTCCCATTCTCTAATTATTGCTTCCAATTTATTACTTTTCCACTATAATAATTGTTAAGTCATGAATTTAATGATACAAAATTGAACTGCAATTGAAAATTGAAAATTTTACTTTTGAGTGTTGAAACTTGCCTTGATTTGATAAAGTGAAGATTAAAGAGAAAATGCAATGCAACATATCAAATAAAAGTAAGATTAAAAGACTTGATAATTATATTTATTAATTTGTCCCAAAATTTTATTTTAAAATTTGATTTTAGTAGTAGTAAGGGTTGAAAATCCGTACCCTAATTAATAAAAATTTTGTTATCAAAATTCAAAATTTGAAGTTAGGGTTTAAGTTTAATAAATTTGAGAATGAATTATAGAGATAAAAGAAGATTTTTTTCACAAAAATTAAAAAAAAAAAAAACATGCATATTAATTAGTAATAATTATTGTTGGAATTAAGGTATTTGTATGGTTTAAAATGATAATGGATGCTAATTATATTATCCACTAATCCTCATGGGAAATGGGAACCGTTTTTTTCTCCATCTTCTTTCTCTCTTTTCTTTTCTTTTAACTAATTTCTTTTTCTCCTAAAAGCTCAAATTTTAATATATTTTGGTTCCTTAATTATTTAATAAATAGTTGCATGCTTCTATTTATAACTTAAAATTTAATTGACAAATAGGTGAATCTTCTAAATGTTTTTTTTACTGAGTAAAAACATAATTCATCCTAAAGTTCAATCGAAGATGCTATGAACTTTGTGTGAAACATTAAAAGAAAAATATTGCATTAAAAATTAATTTTGTGTTTGAAATTTGGTTAATAGTTCCTCCCAAATCATGATAAAAATGTTCAGAAAATATAATTAAATTATGAGGTTGATCTACTTTTTCACTGGAATATATTAAGATAAATAAAAGGTGTTAAATACATTTTTAAAATAACATTTATTATATTTTTTTTTGGTAGATGTTATACCCCTACATTTTACATTTTAGATGTTATATCAATTAAAACTCTCGTAAGAACATCAATTCACACCCAACTCCAAATTTATGTATAATCTTCTCGATGGATGTGGTGAAACTTATAATTTGATTTATTTGAGCTCCTAAATTTTCATAAATAAATTATCAATTTGGACCTTTGATTTCGATTACCTGAAAAATCAATCATGCAATGATTCTAAAATATTCGTAGACTTCTTAAAATATGTCAATTTCATAAAATGGACAATAAAAGAAAATATATAGACGATATTCTCATAGAAAATCTTGACTAAAATCCAAATTGATTTATTTATAAAAAAATCCAATTTAAAAAATTTAAAGGTATAAGTGAGTATTCTTTTTCGATATTGTTGTTATTATTATTATTATTATTATTATTATTATTATTATTATTATATTTGTTATTGCAAGTTGTTTGAATATTCGTTTGTAATTATATGATTTATTTGGCCCACCAAGTTTTGTGCTCTAAGCTATGATATAAGAAATTCATGCCAAAAAGAAGGATGGGAGAGAGAGAGAGATGCAATATTTTGATCCTATTAGTCATTGGAAATCATTTTCTTACAGTTGTTCTTGAGGTAGACTCTATTTATAAATATCTCTCTTAATATATAATAAATAATAATAATAACATACTATAATTAAATAGTTAATTAAGATTAACTCAAATTATTATTGATACATAGAGTCAACATGTCATTTGGCATATTGTGAATAACCAATAACACATTATTAGGCCCTTGAATAATTATTTTCTTTTCTTGGAAGCCCATGATAATTAAAGATTTGACAAAATACCAACAGAACACACTAGATTATTCATTTGTCTCCCCCCCCCCCCCCCCCCAAAAAAAAAAAAAAATTATTGCTCATTATCATGTTCATATGACAATAGATCCTTATCATAATTAACCTTTTAATACATATATATCTTCTAATGAAACAAATGATATTTTTAAAAGAAAGTTATTGATGATATATGTTGTGTATGTACATGTATATGTATATATATTGCTTAATGATGAGATATCATTAGATATCGATTATACCTATTGTTTCAACCGAAAATGAATGAATGAAATTTTCTTTTTTAAAGCGTAAAAGTAAGGATTAGATCACACATACTTCGATTGGTGTAGACATATATTTTTTATTAAAATGTCAAAGTTTAAATCTTTTTTATCTTGTATGATGTTTGAACTAAAATAACAAAGAAAAACCAACGAACATTATCTATTATATTACATTATATTATATTTAGAGAACAAATTTGGAGCCCTTTTATTAGCTAATTAAGGATATTCGAAGTGAAGATTAAAATGAAGACCTTTTATAAACAATCAAAGAATTGAAGGTTTCACTCATTTCTCTTTTACTATTATCCTCTACACAAATGTCTATTATTATTCCCCTGTAAATGTGTTTTTGTTTTGATTATTCCATAAATCATTCTTTAAGAATTAGAAAAATCCTTTTTCACAAAGTCCTGAATTAAATTTAGTCAATTTTACCGTGTGTTTGAATTATATTTTCAAAGTATTTTATTTAAAAAATAATTTTTTTTTTTTTAAAAAAAAAAGTGTTTGGAAGCCACCCAAAATAGATTTTTAAGTGTATTTTAAACTACTTTTAAGAAAAAAGAATGAGTTTTTTGAAAAAAAAAATTTATTAATTTAATCCAAACAAACTCTTGCTGTTTGTCTTTTTAACTCCAAGAAATTGAGCTGAAAAAATTAAGAATTTAGGAAAATATGATACTTTTTTCCCCTTTTTATTTTTTCTAATTTGTCTAGTTTTTATTTTTATCTTTTAAACCTTTTTAGTTTCATCTCAATTTATTATTTGTAACATTTTGAAATTCAAATTTTATTTAAATATCATTCTTAATTAATGGAATTAATATTCATTTAACTACTTACAAATAAAAATTACAAATTTAAAAATAGAATTATTTGAATTTAAAATATTAAAATGGAAATGAATAGAAATAGAATATAGTTGAACCTAACAATAATTGTAACAGAAGAAAAGGTAGATATATATATGAGAGGTTGATATGAATTGCATGAATATTAAGATGAATGAAGGCCAAGTATTGGAATTATGGTTAAAGTAAAGGGAAAAAAGAACCCTACAAATTATTTATATATATATATATATATATATATATATATATATGTATGTATGTTTGAAAGTGAGAGATAATTAATTGTATGTAATGAAAACATAATTGAATTTGGTTTGAGATGTGAGAGAGTACATACCCTTTTTGTTGGGGGTGGGGATCCCACCTTTGGATTAAGACATGTTTTTAGATAGACACAATCTCCCTTTGCTGAATCACCACTTTATTTTTCTTTTTTCTATATATATATATATATATATATATATTCATTATTTATTATTTATTATTTCTCTATCTCAAACCAATAATCCCCACAACACAACACAACACAACACAACACAACACAACAATAATCCCCACAACACAAGTATCTTCTTTGTCCCATAACATAACTCATTATTATTCCACTCCCAAAACTCTTTCTCCCTCTCATTAGTAATTTGTTTGGACTCGAAGATGTTCTAAGAATAAATGACACTAAGAGACTCGGTCAATATATATACTAAAAAAAGTGAACCAACTAAACAAAAATTATCACATGTTAATAAAGGTTTAATGAGTTTATGGAATATATATTTGATTTTAAGCTTTCGAAAAAGTTTACTAGGTCGTTCTTGAATTTATGCTTTTGTTTCTAGCAAATTCATCCATTATTAACGTAAAGTTTAAAAGTTAAGTTTTGATTTTAAATAGATAGAAACTCAAAAGTCTCAAATAACTAAACTTATAAATTAAACTTTTTATACATACATTTCTAACTAACATATGAGTGGTAGTTCAAAACTTTGACGAGAACCAATTGATATGATGTTTCATCTAGAGTTCAAATATTATTTCAATCATACAAAAACATATACTATTTTAGTCGATATCAACCTATCTTTCTAGCTAACACATATATATTATTTAGTGTGTGATGGATGGTTGAAGTTTGACAAGACCCAATAATTGATTTTGATGTTTTATATATGTATCCCTAAGCTCCAAAGTCCCAAGAGATGAAAGAGTCAAATTTAGTTGCATTGAGGGGTAGTTAGGAGCTTCAATTTAATGCCTCTTTTTACTTGTTAGGAATTCTAGGCATTAAGTGGAACATGAGGTTCATTCCCTTTGATAATAATTATTTACCTTTTAGTTTTTTTTATTTATTTATCTTTTCTAAAATTAGGTTTATCTTTGTTTTCTTACTTAACTTTCTAAAAAGTTATTTTCAAAATTCAAGTCTATTCTTTATAAAGGTTATATATATATTTTTTGTTAAATTTTTGAAGTGTGAGTTATAATTATGACTTACAATTCTATATCACATCCATTCTTTAAACAAATAAAAAATAAAAAATTGCAAAAATCATTCTTAAAGTATAAGTATGACGGGTAGTTGTGTAGCTATATTCTTAGACTTTCAAAATTAAAAATTAAGCCCCTCAAATTAATTGTCTCAAATTTAAAATTGGACTGTCAAAATTACATAATTCTATTGATTATACAAGTTCGATGATTCAATTTTCATTATTTTTAGGTCCAATTTTTTTAACTATTGTAAGTTTGGATTATCTAATTTTAACACTTTTAGAAGTTTATAGACTCAACTATTATTATTGAAAGTTTGAGGATATAATTATAACTATCATTATAATTTAGGCACGGTTTTTGCGATATTTACCCATTTTTCATGATGAGTGAGGTAGTGATGGAATGAATTCTCTAACTTTGAAGATGATAATACAAATATATATAAGTTAAATTATTTTCATGTTGATTATCTTGATGCATATCATAATCAAAGGAACAACAATAAAAGATAAGGATTTGAAATGAAATTAATAGAAACTTATAAGAAAACTTAAAAGAAAAGAGGTAAAAGCTTTATAATTATTAGAAAGAATAGGAAAAGGGAAAAGTTTTAGGTGAGGTTTCATGTCAATCACATACATTATTTGAAATGCATGGTTTTGGTTTTTCTCTAAAATATTACTTTTAGAAAATGAATGTTTGGTATAATATAATATCCATTGCCCTATGGCTATTATTATCTTTTCATTCTTTGGCTCTTTGTATTTTTTATGTCGGAATTGAATTATATGGATAAAGTGGGCCTTTTCTAACATATTTTTGTACAACATCAAACAACATTTTTGCAAATTATACTTTATGATGGAAGATTATTGTAAATTTCTAACTATTTTAAAATATATATATATATATATATATATATAACAAAATTTAAATTTTATATGTCCGTACATAGAAAACAATATAAATTAGTCAGTGTTTATCCTAAAATTTTACTATATTTTATAAATATTTTGATTTATTTTGCCACATATTTTAAAAAAAAAATTATTTTAATTTTTAATAAAATTATAGTTCATAATTGTAACGCCCAACAATTTGATATTTCTTTTTGTTTTGCCCATTGTCATAAATATTAAGTGTGGTTATGAGAATTTTAAATTTATTGGAAGAACCTTACCATTTTGATTTTCTCGAGTAATTAAGGTTGGGAACCCTTATTTGTTTAAGATAATAAGAATTTCTTTTTATTTTATTATTTTTATTTTGTTGGAAATAATTGGGGGAAGCCCTTATTAAACTAAAGTTGATTTTTTTTTTGAAGTTAGGGGTGAAATAATCTAATTAATGGATTAGCAAATTAATCATTTGTCTTGGAAAGGGTCAAGGGTGGCTTAATTGAAGAGAGAGAAAAGAGGGTAATTGAAGAGAGAGAAAAGAGGGTTTATTGATTTCTTTTACTATTTTAAATTCTTTTAAAAAGGAGGCATTGAGAGACGTGAGACTCCTCATCTCCCCAAAGAAGAAAAACCCTAGCCGCCGCCGCCCGCCGCCGCCGCACGCCGCCGCCAGCTTCAAACACAAGCGTCGGAGCCGGCCGCAGTAGAGCCGAACCACCCTCCCAGCCGCGCAGTGTCTGCAAGCCGAAGCCGGAACTCGCCGAGACAGCCGAAGCCGATCAGCCGCGCGTCTGCAAGCCGAAGCCGGAACTCGCCGAGACAGCCGAAGCCGGAACTCACCGAGCCAGCCGAAACCGGAACTCGCCGCGCCGCTTCGATCTGAGGAGGACAGCCGAGCCGCGTCGCGTCGCTCCGATCCAGCGCTGAGGAGCCGCAGCCGATTCGCCAGCCAGCCGTGTCCGCAACGCCGTCGCTCACACGCCCAGCCACGCCGCGCCGCTTAGATCTGACGCAGCGCAGCCGGAACGTTCGTCAGCCAGCCGTCGCACCGACGGAAATCCAACAGCTAAGCCTCGCGCGCCTCCAGCCGTCGAACCCGAACCCGGAGCCGCTCCACATCCGCGCGCCCGAACCCGAAGCCGAATCCGCGTGTGAGCCGCGTCCGCGTGTGAAGCCGCGTCGCGCGCTTCTGCGTAGCCGAGCCGCGTCTCCCTCCTGTTGCAAGCCGAGCCGCACGCGTAAATCCCTGTGCCGAGCCGAGCCGCGCCTGCGCCAAGCCGAGCCGGTCCCTGTCCTCTTCCAGCCGAGCCGCCAAGACTAATTTGGCTCCATCCACCTAAATTTTGGTAATTTAATTAATTATTGTGGCATTTCCCAGTAAGACTCCATGCTTCGGACGTTAATTAAATTAATTTGGGACTAAATTAAGTTATTTTCCTTAAGGGACGTTTTGGACCAAGTAATTGCTGCAGCGCGGGATTTCTTCAGTAGGGGCTCGAGCACTGCAACCTCTTTCTAGGGTAAGTTAGTTCAAATGAGTCTTGAACCGTTAGTCGTTGGCGACCTAATTACGAATTTTGGCATATTAAACAGTTAGGACCTCGTCGCTTGGAAAGCGTACTGCCTCGCGGTTAGGACTCGACAAGTAAATCTCCAAGTAAGAGATTCTACTACTAGCTTCATGTTTAGAAGTATGAGACTATGTATGCTCCAATTTTTCATGTTAAGAATTAGACAGTACGATGCCTGAAATAAATGTTAGTATGATGCAACTGACGATATGGTTATACTATAGCCTGTTATGTGTGGCGAGAGCTGTTATGGCTATACGACGAATGTCGAGACGGAGAGTGTAGAGACGATTTATGTGATATGTTATATGCTGATGCCATGTGTATGTATACTGCAATTAGGGTACCTGTTAGCTTAATCTATTAGAGTCGTACCTGCATGGGTGTCCTTCGGGATCACCACCTATTGAGGACTGTGTGGTCCGACGGGACACCAGTCTAGCATGGATATAGATATGACTCGAGTGACTCGACGGGGTCCTCGCATCCCGACTGTCCTAGGTGTCCCCCGGGGCACCGAAGACCAGAGTTACGTTCCTACGGGAGCGCATGTTGCACGTGTTCGGGAACGTGCCATAAATTGGGTACCAGTTACAGGACTCTGACAGAAAGTTAACAGGCACCTAGTGGGACTAGTAGTGGGTCCCTTACTGAGTATTTTATACTCACTCTCTTCATTTTATGTTTTCAGGTAGAGGACGAGGCAAGGGCAAGGGCAAGCTGGCGAGCGACCCGAAGTGACCGTGGAGGGCCATAGGGGCTACTGCTTCCGCTTATCCTTATTTTAGACTTTCGTATTTGAGTTTGAGTACTTTTCATTACTTATCATCTTTTTATGTAGATAGGGCTCGAGTAGGACTTTAGAACGCATTACACCTTTTTGCATAACTACCTTGTTTAAATTTTCATAAATAAAATTTCTTAAACCTTACGCGTTTTTAATAAATTTTATGACTTAAACCACTTGTTCTATATTTAGTAATGACTTCGATTCAGTATAAGGAGTTGGGTCGTTACAATAATTTAACCTAATCTATACATTTTTCATTTGAAATCATATAATTGAACTAAGTTCTCGTTCGCTTATTCCGATTAATTATAAAAATAAAAGTTAATTGTAATTGTATTTGAAGGACATTGGATTGAGTAACAATAGATGACATCGAGAAAGTTAGAAATTTTTGTCTTTTTAATATTTATTTTGTTCCATTCTCAAAAATTTCAAAAATTATAAATAATATTAATATTTGATGTTGTTTGGTATCTATTGTCACGTATCATTACGCTTAGTGTCTTTTGCCTTCGCGTCACTCTCCTCTACATCCAATTCGTTTGTTATGTATCTTGAAGATATCAATCTTTAATGGCTATGTAATCCACCAATAGTGTTATTTTGTGTATTTTTGTAAGAAACACATCCTTCTACGAAGTTGGGTAGAAATTAAAAATATATATATATTCTTGTTTTTCTTAATTTATTATTTATTTTATATATCAAATTTTTTATTTAATATTTTATTTTTCGATTTTTATATTCTAGTTGTATCTTTCTTAAGACAAAATGTGTTCTCGTGAAATATTTTAAAATTTTAATTGTTTTATTTCTGTTTGCTAAATTTTCTGGGAATTTTTTTTAGTTTGTTTTGTTAATCTATATGTATATTGAAACCAAACTCTATTAGTTACATTTAACTTTAAATATTCTACTGATGGAAACATTTACTATTGAAAAAGGTTAAATTAGAAAAAAAAAATGGAACTTTAGTTTGGGTAAGAAATATTTCTAAGTTTTCAAAAAATTTAAGAATACCCAAGTTCAAAATTATCCTAACTGTTAGTTTTAGATAAAAATCATTAAAGTTTTGTTATAAAAATACCCTCAGACTAACCTTATTCCACAATTCACCCTTCATTTCTAACCCGGCCGAGTGTTCCATTTTGAAGAGGGTAAAGAAAATTTAATCTCAACCCCAAAATAATTAATAAGAAACTAAAACATTCTAAACATAACATAACATTTAGTTAGTCCTGTCATGTATTTATATTTTTTATTTTTAAAAATAATTTGACATCTTAAACATTTTATAAAAAGAAAAAAGAACAAACTACATCAACAAAATTTCTAGATTCGTTGCTATATGTTCATCTTATACTTAAAATTGTTGTTCTAACACTTGTGATGAACCACTGATCGATGGTCTATGCTTAACTATCATCAAAATGTGTATAGCACGCACCACACACTAATACATTATTTTAACAATTTTGAAAACAATCTTCCCTGAAAATTAGAAATTTAGGATACCTTAAAGTCAAATGAGTTTATGTTTCATCATCAACCATTAACCACTTATGTGTTTGACTTTCCGTTACATTGAACTCAAAAACAAAATTTTAAAAGGTTATAAATAAAAATAGAAATGCAAAATTGTAATTTAAGTTGAAAAAAAGGGAAGTGGAGAGGCGACGGAAATGGAGCGCCTACTTCACTGAAAGGCAATAACGCCAAATCCGCCAGTGCCGCCGACCACGGGCTCTGTGGGCCCTCCTTGGCCGGAGATTTACACTACACCCTCATTCCACCGAATATACGCCGTCTACCCATTCATATACGCCCACGTGGCCTATGTTTTCTTTCTTTTGGTGGGTTCAGTTCACCTCCTTAATTTAATATATCCCGCTCCTCCTTTTTTCTTTTTCTTTTTCCCTTTTTTCTAGGGTTTAAGCAAACATCCCCCTAACATTAAATTTCAAAATAATAAAATAAAAAAATCAACAATTTTGAAGAATTTCCATTTTTTCAATTATTAAACATCTTTAAAATATTTATAAACATACCAAAATTTAGAAATATATTCATAATTTAAATTTTTTTTATATTAAATTAAAGTTTATTTATTTATTTGCTATATTTGTAATTTAAAGTATATTTATTTATTTGCTTTATTCTATTATTAAAATATTATTTCTTTTTAGAGGACTTTGTTTGTATTGTTATGCCTTTTAATTAATTGAAGAAAAGAGCATCTTTTGTTGAAAAAATAGGACGACACATTTGGTAGAACGAAATCTATTTAGAGATTCCAATCAATATCTTAATTTAAATTTCCTTCTCCTATGTTTTTCATTTTTAAAACTAAGCTTGTATTTTACTCTTAACAAAAAAAATTAAAAATTTTTAAAATTAGAATCAGAAAATATATCATCCAAGTTTTTATTAATAAGAATTGATAATTATCTGAAAAATAATAGTCAATAATCATATGGTAATCACAAATATCACAATTACTAAAACAACCCATTTCGTATGGTCAATTGTGGCTGGAGGAATCAATCCACCATTTTTTTTCTTTTTTTGTTCTTATTATATTAGTTGAGCTAAGCTCTTCTTAGTTTCAAATATGTTTATGAATGATATGTTAAAGTAGTTTTTAATAAAATCAATAAAAATAGACTTTTGAAGATATAAAAATAATTTTCAAAATTTTTATCGGAAGCATTTGATTTTATATATTTAGAACCTTTGTTCATTGTCATTCAACTACACCAATCACTTGGCCTTGTATTAAAATTTGATTTCATACGATGTGTGGAAAGTAAGGATGTGTCGTATCATGTGTGTTTTCATTGACTTAATTATCAAACATCATTTTATTGAAGAATCGTACGAAGTTTTTGGGTTCTTAAAGTTTATAACTATAATCCATCTTTTAGAAATCCATGAATTAAGAGAGAAAGAAAAACATTTTAAAACCTTTTTTATATAAATATATATAACCACTTAGATCCCTTTTTATAAACTATTTTACAATTTTATCTTTATTGAAAACATGTGATGGATATAAATATATATAATAGCTTATCTTGATCTATCATGGTTTAGTGTATATATATCTTTAATCATTTTACTATATTTGAAAATAATTCAAATAAATTTTGTTTAAATTTCTCTACGTAAAATTTTATACTATATTAGAATATTTAGTCCAGATTTAAAATTTAAACAGAATTTTGAAAATTACCTTTAACATAACATTTTCAAATCTTGACTTTATAGTTTAGATCTTAGAATTCTTTTCTTTTTTTTTGGAAAAGAAAAACATTGGATGGAAGTAATTTTCAAAAGCAAAAAGTGAAAGTAAAACATTTTCCAAACAGCTACCTTTAGAACAAAAATAATGTGTTATTTTATTTAGGACTATGATATATTTGAGCTTATTGTTGGATAACCTTAGCTTGTGACTAGCAATGAAACTAAATACTTTGACAAAATACAAGGATTTGGAACTAAATAAAATAACTTAGGCTTAATTTAGGGTTCGTGTAGTTTTAAAATAGTTGTTAAACTTCTTCTTTTAGAAAAATTAGTTATAAAAATGAAGTAAATTAGTGTTGGATAAATTTTAACTTGAAAAATGAGATCATAGTGTTGGACATAAATAATGTTAAGTTTATATCGTTAGTCTGGATGAATAGATTGGTCTCATATTTTTGTATGCATTCGTATAGACATTTATCGATATCGATACAAGTCTATGTTTATTTTATTATATTTATAAATATTTTTATATTTAAAATAATATAGATATAGGATAAACAGAAGAAAATAAATAATGGATGATGATGACCTTTAAAAATAAAGAATTAAAAATAATAACAGTTTTGAAAGAAGTCAAAATAAAGGAATAGAAAAGGAAAAGATAAAATGAAAGGTGTTTAAAGTCAATAGGAAGTCTTGAATGTGCCATAAATTTTCACAACTAAATTACACCATCTAACCAATTGCTTCCACTAACTAATTTTACTTTACTTTTTCCATTCGATCCAATACCTTTTTTCTTTTCCTTTTCTTTCTTTCTCTTCCCATTTTTTCATCTTCAAAAACAATTCAAATAATAATAAATAAATAAAAAAACTCCAATTTTCACACAGACACACACAGATATATATATATATATATATAAAATTAAAAATAGAGAATTTTGAAGGTATGAAGTTTATATATTGCTAATTCAATTTTCTTGCATTGGAAATGATTGATTAATGAATTTGGATAAAAAATAAATTTGAGAGATTTGATTTAAAAGTATGGTATGGTGATTTATGTAAAAGAAATGAAAAGTATTTAAAAAATAAAAGATTGGATCGAATTTAGCTATTGAGGTTAGTAGTAATGTTTTTATTTTTAGAAAAAGAGTAGGAAGGCGTGGGTGTGAAAGTCGGAAGCAGCAGACGAGGAATGGCACAATAGCGTTGAACCCATGATATGGTAGGGCCCGCGGTGGAGGAGCATCCGCTTGTGACCTTGACCTTTTCCATGCACGTGCACCACTTCTTTATAAACAAAAGAAAAAACGGTTTTCTTTTCTTTTCTTTTCTTTTTTTTTTTTTTTTTCTTCTCATTCTCTATTTTTCTTTTTCTTTTAAAGGCGTGAATGGTGGACCCCACTCCCCCCTCCTCCCACACAAGAAACTCTCTCTATTTTTTCTTATATTCCGTTTGGCTTTTAGATTCTCCCCCTCTCGCCCTCTCATTTTCATTTCCCAAATTACTCTGTTACAATCTATTTATTTTGGTTCTATATTTTAAAATACACCTTCTCAAAATTAAATATTATAATTTGATTATGTTTTTTTTCTTTTTGTATTTTACTAAAACTTCAACTCTTTCACTAAATAAAATATGCAAATAATTGTTAGAAGTTAGGAGAAAATAAGCTTTTTTATTTTCAATGACTTTTAACATATATAGAAACCAAACCACCTCATGTTAATGAATCTTCTCCTACTCTAAATTTCATACTAACCCTAAGGTGGAAGTAACTACTAGGTGGTTTACAACAAAGAGCCTTAACAGTACAAAATTACAAAATGATTTTTCGTCAAAATAAAAGTAAAAATATAAGAAAATGTAACAAAATATAATTTAATTTGAATACAAAATACACTATTTAGCTTTTTCAAAATTTTAAATTGTGTTTTTATTAATTTAAACAATTGGATTTGATTTTATACTATTTTCAAAATAGGGTGATTATAGAAAATTTGTTATAAAATTTTAAATTTTCGGATGACAGAATACGCTGTAGTTTGAGTTCAAAAAAATACACCATCCATTTTATTTTAAAATTGAAAAGGAAAAAACAAAGTATCCATTGTGTATATATATATATATATATATTTGTGGTATATTTGAAATAAATGATTTAAAAGAATATTTTATAAATTGTGAAAGCGAAGTTATTTATTTGAGAAGGAGAGAGATGTCATCTTCTCGTTGTTGGTTAGTGTTACAATTTAGTTAAAATGGTTAGAAAAAAGAAAATAAACTTTTAACCAAATACTAATTTAGTATTTGTCGTTTAGTTTGTAACAACTTCTTCTGCGATTTCATTAATTTCATTTACTTTATGCGTTTTCGTATATAACAATTTGGCTTTCATAACAACAAATTTAGAAATTTAAATTATTGGGTACTAAATTGTATGAATTAAATTAAATTAATTTTTAGAAATGAAATTGTTAGCTATAATTAAAAAGATTCAATGATCAAAAGTATTTTTCAACCTTATTGTTATTATTATTATTGTTAGAATGTTTTGTTCAATTCGTTACATGGTGCTACGAATAACCTAGTACGAGAGTCTAACTCCTTGGTCAACAAATGGGTACAAGGACAACACCCTCAAAAAGTTCTTCCGTTCTTGTATTGAGCTAGCATATACATTCATTTACAAGTTCTTTACAATTTTGACCATATAATTTAGATAAGTATAATATATAAACTTTCTAACCTAGTAGTGTTATTTTGTAATTTTGAAAATATTTTCTCTAATATTATTTTTCTCTCCCTGCCTCGTAGATGTAGCTAATACACTACTCTTAGTGAATCATGTATACGTGTGTGTATGTCAACTTCTCTATATTTTTTTTTATTGTTTAATTGTTGATTTTGTAACCATGATTATTGACAACTTGCCATTATTTAAGTTTGTAATAGTAATTTGTGAAGGCTAGATTCCTTCCTTACATATTGTAGCTTTTATCTCCATGGAATAGATGAAGAGCCGTAGATCATTTAAATCTTTTTCTTCGTAATTATAATATAATCTTTTAAAAAAAGAATTAAAAATTAAAAATACTACGTCCTCTTCACCCATGTTAGAAGTTAACAAATTATGCATCAAAGAGTTAGAAAAATCTAACATCTCGTTAATAGATCAACAACGTTAAAGGTAGTTGTCAAAATATGTTATTGTTGGAGTGTAACAATTGCCAATAATGTGTTTGTTACAAGAATTTAGTGTTAATAATGGTTGCAAGAGTTGATTATTAGAGGTATAGTTATCAAAAGTATGCACTTGTCGTTGTTTGTTGCGGTCGACAAATGCATCAAGGAGAAAAGAAGAGAAAAAGTTCCTACGATAACATTTGGATTAAAATCTTATTTTTTAATATGAAAATTTTCTTTTATTTCTCAATCGGGGCTACATATTTCTTCTATATATATATATATTGCACTTTTATTGAGAATCTGTTTGTTCATTGGTTGTTTTTGTTTGCCAAAGAAAAGGGGGGTTGTTTATTTCTCATAACATTGAGTCTAAAATTGGTTATTTATTTTAAAAAGTTTTCAATCTAAACAAAATCACAATTGTACTTTTTAAATTTTGTATCTAACATTTGAATTTTAAAATTTTCTTTCACAAACTAAATGCGGGACTTCCCTCTCCACCACATATTTGCTTAAAATCACGAGTCTAAAAGAAAACCTTAATTTCTTAAAATTTCAAAACTATCTCCTTTATAATAATTACTGTTTCTTTTTTCCCTAAAAAATTCAGTAATTTAAATGATTAAAAGTATATATATATATATATATATATATATATATATAGAGAGAGAGAGAGAGAGAGAGAGAGAGAGAGAGAGAGAGAGAGAGAGAAGTGTAAATGAAAAAGAAAGAGAAAATAAAATTGAAGAGAATTGAAAATTAAATTTTGAAAAAGAAGTATTGAAAATAAGAATAAAAAGAAGTAGAAAAGAAGAGTGAGTAAAGGGTAGGAAGGGCATTTGTAGAGTTTGAAAGGGGAAAGGCGCCGAATTTTATATGTTTTTAAGCCTTAAGGGGATGGAGCCATCCACTTTTACTTTTACTTTTACTTTTACTTTTACTTTTACTTTTCTCCACCAATCAATTTTTTTTCAAACTGCCCTTTTTTTCTTCTCATTTAAATTCCATAAAACATTATCTCTCTTTTTCTATACAAAAATAAATAAATAATAATAAAATCTACTAATTCTTACCTTGTCTACAAAAGTTCAAATTTTCCGCCTATTTAATCAAACTTCAAATTTCTACTCATTAGTCAACCAAATGCTATAAATTTAGCTATATTTATCAAAATAAACATAACTCGATTAACATAATACGTATATGATCAACTTCGAAATTAGAAGTTCGATTTTTGCATATATACTTAATTCTTCATCTTAAGAAAAAAAAAAGCATGTCTAAATTTGGTTGCAAAATAAAAAATCTAACTTAGCTAGAAAAAAAAAATCTAATTTGCAAAAGAAATAAATATATAAACAACTTAAGAAATAAAAAAAAAAAAAAAGAATAGTAATATCCAGGGAAAAGGTTAATGGAGTATGTTGAAGTTTGGGGTTGGATAATTTAATAAAATATAAAATTAATTTTAAGTTATTGTAATTATGAATTAAGTAATGAAATTAAAAAAAATATTGATTGGAGTAGTATAGTATTTTGATAAGTAGAGGAGTGAACAAAAATAATAAGATTATATAGTTGCAGAGAAGCTAAAGTATGTTGTAGTAAGTGGAGTGTGAAATTAGTCCATACAAGCGGAAACCACACATCTTCTTCTTTAAACATAATGCTTTTCAACCCAAATTACAACCTTTCTCAAACCCATTTCTCTTGTTAACATTGCAGTTGTTTTGTTTTCTTAGTTTTATAGTATTTGTGCAAAATTAACTTTTCTTTAACACTTTCAAGTTCTTATAAATAAAAGAAATAGGAAAATAGGAAAATAGGAAAATAGGAAAAAGGGAAACAAACTGAATTGGGATTTGGATATATTGGATGTTGTGGGGCGGTTGCCAGATGATGGACGCAACTACTTGATTCCCTTTTCTCTTCTTTTTTTTTAATTCCTTTATTTCCTAAATTCTTTATAAACTATTTCTTTCTTTTTTCTTTTTTCTTTTTTCTTTTTTCTTTTTTCTTTTTTCTTTTTTCCTATTAAATAAACAAATAAATAATTATTTTTATTCTAAATCAAATATATATATATAAAAAAGCAATTCCACTTTTCATAATCAGAAAGGCTGTGTTCAGAAAAACTAATTCTATATTACCTCCTAAAGATACATCATTTGTATTGTAGTGCCCATCTTTAATTTTTATTTGATTGCCACTTTATCCAATTTTTAAGCTTTTAAAAGTTTTTGTCTAATAATTTAAAAAGATACAAAAAGAATTAAAAGTGGTTTGAAAGTCTTGTAAATATTTACTTTTGGCCTTCAAGTATTGGTATTGGGAAAAAGTGGGCGAAATTACTTGTAAAAATGGCATTCTTATTATAGTATTTGTGGAAACATGTCATTGGAGGTTGGAATAATTGCTTATAATAATCCTTTAAACTTTGTGTCGAAATAATCAAAATTAAACATTGGTTTACGATAATTATGTGATTCCATACGTTTTCTAATTTTCATACTATTCTTCCTTCTTTTTATTATTATCATCATTATTACTATTATTATTATAGAAATACGAGTTTTAAAGAAACTCGAGATCAACTATATAGCCTAGAGATTCAAAATTTTGCTTCTCAATTAAATCCCTTTTTTTCTTTCTTTCTTTCTTTTCTTTAATTTGCATGTTGAACTAAGTTAAGTGCATTGGTATAATTATAACTAGAAAATTTGTCAAAATAAAAAATAAAAAATTTAACAAAATATTTACAACGTATAATAAAATTTATAGATTCTATTATTGATAGACATTGATTAGATATCGATATGCTTCTATCAATCTTATTGATAGACAATGGTAGAAGTCGATCAACGTGTCTATTATTGATAGAACTCAAATTTTGCTATATGTTATATATATTTTAATTTATTTTATCATATTTAAAAAATGTTATTTATAATTGTTGTTTATTTTATATTCCAAATATGATTAAGTAGACAAAATTAATACTATTTGAAAGTTGGATCTCTCAATTCAAGTTTGTTATTCTTTTCCGTTTACTGGTCTCCATTGCTAAGTTTACTGTTGATTTTTTAAAATTTTTTTTTTTATTGATATTAATATTTATAGTATAGATTTTGAATATTTCATCATCAAAAATTAATATTATCATTTAATCAATGAAGTAAAAGTTAACTTTCGAAGACGGTGGATAAAATATTTATCAAAATTACTGCAAATAAGATTAAATAAAATTGGAAGTATAGAGACTTAATTTATATTAATTATAATTAAGTTAACCAATTGTAATTCAAGATTCGTTTTATTCTTTTTCCTCCTAAATATACTTTTATAAAACTAAAAGAATCTCACACATGGAATCAAACATTCAGTCAAACTAATTAGTATTGAAAATTTGTAGAAAAATAATACTAAGAAATGGAAAAAGAAAAAAAAAAAAGAGAGAGAGAAAATGATGGGAATTAAATTAAGAAGATAATTAGGATTAGGAAAGCAACTAAATTAAGAAAAATTGTAAGAGAAATGTGTCTACATAAGAACAGCTCAACATACTCTGCTCTTTCTAACATCCCATTTCATTTCCTTTGTCTCTCTTCACATTAACATCTTTTGGCTCTCTCTCTCTTTCTCTCTCACTCATAGCTGTAGAGAGCAAAGTATTATTCCAAACCCCTCTTTTTTTCTTCTTCCCCATTCAGTTTCAAAACCCACTAAACCAAAAATCATTAACTGCCATGGTTTTCTTTCGAATTCCCTTTCTCTTTGCTTCTTTTCTCTGTTTTTTCTCACTTCTTGTTTCTGGGTCTTCGAGGAATTTCCCGATTCTCGACTTTGAAGAAGGTTATAACCCTTTATTTGGTGATGACAATCTCGTCCTTCTCAAGGATGGCAAGTCAGTTCATCTTCATCTTGATGAAAGGACTGGTGAGGGAGAAAAACTCTGTTTTATGAAATGGGGTTCCTGTGGTTTTTTTTTTTAATTTTTAACGTTTGATTCTTCGGATTTTTGTTTTTCAGGCTCTGGGTTTGTTTCTCAAGACCTTTACCTTCATGGGTTTTTCAGTGCTTCCATTAAGTTGCCTTCTGATTACACTGCTGGTGTTGTGGTTGCCTTTTATGTGAGTTTCTTCCTTCTCTGTTTTTCATATTATAGTGGCTGAATATTTGCTTGTATGAAGGATTGCTGCTTCTTTTGTCTGTTTTAGAGGTTAATCTAACATAACCAGTGGCTGTTTTTTAGTTTTGATGGAGAATGGATTTCTTTATTTGATTCACGAAGTGAGTTCATAAATTTGTTCAATCAAATTGTATGAGAAGAAGTAGGGGAAAATTGATTGAGCTTTGTGGGTTTTTTCTTCTTCAGATGTCAAATGGAGACATGTTTGCTAAGAACCACGATGAGATAGATTTTGAGTTCTTAGGGAATATTAGAGGCAAAGATTGGAGGATTCAAACCAATATTTACGGGAATGGAAGCACAAGCATAGGTAGAGAAGAAAGATATGGGCTTTGGTTTGATCCATCTGAAGATTTTCATGAATACAGCATCCTTTGGACCGAATCTCTCATCATGTAAGTTCTTCTTGAAATCAACGTTAATCTCATTACTTTTTCAACAATGAACTCCTTGTTATGCTAAATATTTTTCTTACTCTCTTTAGGGATTTTGATGTGATGCCTTTGTTATTAGTACAATATTTAGAGTTTTTCTCTTTTGAGGGAAAAAAATTGAGTGTGGGTTCTGAATTTTGCCGTAAAACTGAGTCCCTTGTTTTGTAAAAACCACCTTTTCCCATTCCTACAGGATAAAGGGCTGTTTGGGTTTTCCTGTGAAAGAAAAGGGAAAAAGAACCAAAAAAATTGCCATTTGAAGATTACAAGAGAAACATGTGATTGGGTTGGGGTTGGACCTTGTTGACTGATGTAAAACAATTTTCTTGGGAAACTAATTCAAAATTCTTTTTTTTTTTATCATTATATTTTTTTGGTCTCTCTCTTGACAAATTATAAAGAATTCAGAAAATCACTATGAACAGAAAATATCAGCACTTCAATGGATGCAGTTCATGCCTGCAAACATTCTGAATAATTTCCTCTTATAAAATTGTTTTTCTACTGTAGCTAACACCCTATGTTCAAATATTTGTGTTGATTCTTTACTGTTTAAGTTATTTTCCCATCTTTATTCGTCAATTTTGTGACGTTTACTTTCACTTTAAGAGGGATTAGTCTTAAAGGACGCATATTGAGATTATGGATGATGAGATCGATTTTCATAGTTGGTTTTGATTCTCTCTTTTTTTTTTTTCTGTTTGATTTTCATGTAGCTTTTATGTGGACAATGTTCCCATTAGAGAGGTGAAAAGAACGGCAACAATGGGAGGTGATTTTCCTTCTAAACCAATGACTTTGTATGCAACAATCTGGGATGGATCTACTTGGGCTACCAATGGAGGCAAATACAAAGTTAACTACAAATACGCCCCATACATCGCTGAATTCTCCAATTTTATCCTCCATGGCTGCGCCGTCGACCCAACCGAACAATCCTCAAGCTGTGACCACTCCCAAAAGTCCATACCAATCCCTTCTGGTATGACACCGTCTCAAAGAGCTAAAATGGAAAGCCTCAGGAAGAAACACTTGACATACTCCTATTGCTATGACCGCATCCGCTACAAGACCCCTCCATCAGAGTGTGTGATCAACCCTGACGAGGCCGAACGACTCCGAATCTTTGACCCTGTCACATTTGGTAAAGGAAGACGCCATCGCGGGAAAATCCACCACCACAGCCACCCAAGACAGGCAGAATCGGCTTCTGCTTGATCATTAGCATTCGGTCTCATGTGGGGGGTTATTTTCTTGTGTATAGACGACGACCGATGTCAGTCGATAGATTTCTTGAGGGTGATAGAAAAGAAGAAGGTGCCATAGGAGATCCACATTGAAGAGCATCTGTATAGTTCTTTTTTTTCATTTCACACGTTTCATTACATTCTTGGGTTCTCTATTACAACATTCACTAGTATTTGATGGGCTGCTGTTTGGGTTTCTACAATATTGAATTTGGTTCCATATTTTGTGTACTATTTTATTACACCCTCATATATTTGAATAAAAGACTAAAAAAACAAAAAAAAAAAATTATTATTTAGCTGTTGTTGGTTGCCATTGTGTTAAGTAAGTTTATTTATTTCCCTTTTCTGTGTAAAAGAAAACATGATAGAAATTTGTTTGTAGGGAAGAAGGTGTCAAATGGCAAATGGCAAATGGCAAATGGCAGAGGTCTTCTTTTGGTTTTTGTTTTAAAATTCAAAGTTTCCATTGGAATCCAAAGTGGGAAGCAGTGACAGTCTGTTTGAAAGCTGAAGTTTCAGAATGAATGTTCAAATTAGAAGCAATATTACTTTTGTGCTAATGCTCTGTGTGTGATTATGTTTTTTTGTCTTTTGTTTTTTAGCAACCACATAGAGTGAAAATGTTTTCAAATTGCATAAGCTCTCATTGTTAATGTAAAGTTTTAAAATGAGATATATTAAAATTGAAAAAAAGGAAAAAAAAAAAACTGAATTATGTTTAAAGTGTTACTAGACCGAACACTTTAGCATAAAGTTCGTATAAACGACAAAAAGGTTTATTATTAGAATTCTTTCCTCCCATATTGCTAAAAATGATAATTGTTACATGCATTGTAACTCATAACATATAAATGTCAGTTAAGCTAAGATCTTGTTGGTTGATTATTGTTTTTTTAAGCAACAAACACCACCACCACTTATCAACTATTCACTAACTACTACATCATGAATGATAGAGAGAAGATTAAACGATCACCACGAGAGGGAACAAAAGTTGCTAAGACACGAATTACTTTGTTCTCCTCTCCGGGAAAGTGATAAAAGGTATTAACAGAATTCCCAACGTACAAAATATCGTGAATGAAGAAGCTCAATTAAGCAAAAAATGTATCCTTCCTACACAAGAAGTTAATCACCTCTGATGCATAAGACTCCACAACGTAGTCAAACCTCTCATAATGGCTTCAACTTCTAGTAAGCAAATGTTCCACTACTTCCTAGTAAAAGTAGAACTACTCAGAATTCCTCCTCTATCATGATCTCAGATAATCCATGCGAGACTACTAGATTCATGCTCCTTCGTCCAAACCACGTAAGCATTTAGCTTCCTGCAAGCTCAATGTATAACATTAAATCAATAACAATAGTTTCAAGCTCAATTGTAAAGTAGGTATGCCCTAACTTATCGTAAAAAAGTTGTCGAATGTTTCCAAATGTACCCAAGAATGAATAAATACATAGGAAAAGTGAAGAGGTGGAGAGAAAATGAGACTTAGGGATGAATGCTCGATAAAAGTTGACCTAAAAATCGGAAAATGAGACTTGGGCATATTTCAATAGTAACTTTGTAATCATTACACATTTTTCTTCCATTTGATCCTAGTTTCCTTGTTAGCACTCCAATTCCGTATGTTTTAGCATCGTTAATTTTCAAGTGCTCAACTCTACTTAAACGTTCGATAAATATAAAATACCATATATTAAGCACATTAAATAACCCAACGATCTTGAGTTGAACTAAGTTAAATAACACTTTTTGAATATTATCATCAAAGTATTAGATAAAAGGTCATATTTTTTATTATGTCACTGTCTATAAATTACTTTTGAAATCGATTGAAAAGAACTTAAAACGTACGTTACGATAAAATTATATATCTACATGTAATGAAACATTTTTTTTATATTGCCATTTTATTTGTTTATTATTATTTTGTTATTGTTGGGGGAGTAGTTGTGTTAAAAAATTTCTAAAACAATTTAGTTTACAATATTTTAGTTAGTTACCAAATTATGTAATCAACCAAAAATTTAATGAACCAAACTTCTACCTCTCACATCGAACTAACAAACATATATATATATATATATATATATATATATACACTGTCCATTAGGTGACAGTACCACTTTATTTTAGTTTTAAGAAATATTTATTTTATGAACATTTATAAAATTAAAAGCAGCAATTATGTAGTTCTAAGTGTTGTGTTATAAATTAGAAGTGTAAACTTAAACGTAACTAATACTTTCATATTCACTTTTGACTTTTTTATTTAATTACTATTAAATACAAACACTTCTAATTGATTGAAAGCCTTCACTTGTGCATTCCATACTCAATACATTACAATATCCAAAATATAAATAATAATAATAATAATAATAATAATAATAATAAAACTCATTTCAATTTTTTTAATTTTCAAATATATTAAAAATATAACAAAATTTTAAATTCTTTTAATCTTTGATACTGTGCATTTTTATTAGTATCTATCGGTAATATTAATACTTTGTCATTTATAATAACTTTTTATTTAGATTTCTAGTTTAACTTTAAACGTTGCTGTTTGGTTCTTCTACGATTAATTTTGTTTCATTTTATATTTTGTGCTTTCAAACTATTTATTTTACTCTTTACATTTTTAATATTTTAAAAATACTAATTTTAATCCTTATATTTTTAACTTTGGTTCATTTTGATCCTTAAACTCTTAAAAAATGATTAGATCCCTTAAAAAATAAAATATAGGATAAAAATGAAGGGACAAGCATGGTTATTTTTAAAAATAAAAGAAGTAAAATGAACAAAAGTTAAAGAGGCATTTTTAAAAATGGCAAAACAAAATTAAAATATTTACGAGCTATAGCAAAATTTTGGGTTCTATCAACGATAGAAATTAATAAACTTTTAATCATGTCTATCAATAAAAGCATATTAGTGTCTATTAATATTTATTATTAATTGAATCTAAAATTTTGCTATATATTGTAAGTATTTTATTATTTGTTTTTTTGGGACGATTTTACAGAGTTAAAAGTAGACATCCATTTGTAGAGGTATAAAAAGAAAAAAAGAAGAAAAAGAAAGAATTGAGAGGGGTAGAATTGGAAAAAGGGAGTAGGAAAGGGTATCCCAATTTGTGTGGGATTAGGTTGACAAAAGTTTAGGAATGGTATCCTCAATCTGACACTCTCTATTTACTTTGTCTCTTTCTTTTGCTCCTTTTTTCTATGTTACCAAAACCCATTTTCAAGAATCTTCACCTAACTTCAATCCTTCTATATACATATTTTTAGTACTCAATATTTGGAAAAAAACATATATACATATATATATATATATAATTATAATCTTTTTCTTTAAACCCAAATTCTAATTTACTTTTACATCTCACTGGTCCTTTTCATCAATTTTTCCACATTTGTATTTATATGATTTTGTGGAACAATTGTGAGAAATTATATTTACGTTAAATTAAAGAAAGAAAATCACTTTTTTTTTTTTTATCTTTTGTATTTTTTTAAAAAATACTCATATTCTTCTTCAAGTTATTTTTTTGACATTTCACATATATTTTAAATTATCGTTAAAGTAAAATATATTTTAAACGTCAATAAAAATTGGTGCATGAAATAGTATGTATTAATACTCATCCAATAGTTTGATTTAATTTTTCTTTTGTTGGATGTCGAATCAAATTAAATTTCATCACGTTAGGATAACAAAAAGTAAATTTCATTTAGGTTGAATTAAGAGTTATTGTGTTCCTTAAGTTTGAAGATATATAATTGACAAACCAGTTAGTAGTGTATGTTTTGTTTTTTACCATCCAACCACACACAATATAATTAATGGTGATTAAGGGTAGACGAGGATATTGATAAATTTGGTTAGCGGTTGGATTGGACTTGAAAATTTAAACTGAACAGAGTCCTTTAATGATGAATTTGTTCTTTGAAAAAGAGAAAGATGAGTTATAAAACAAAAGGAAGGCTCTAAGCTTAAGTTAGTGATGGACATAGGAGAAAGGTGGGAAGAAGAACATCCTTTCCTTCCTTATTTATAGGAAGAATTAAAGAATGCACCACTAAATGGGCTTGGGTCATGACCCACAAGAAGTAGGCTTGGCCCAACATCTTTCCTTTATTATTCTGATTTTACAAATCACTCGGTTATTTATGACTAGGGATATAGCATAGTTTGTAGGAGTCATTCTGGAAAATGATTTTTTTTCTTTTGATATCTAGCAAATGACAATTTCTGTATGTGCATGGTATTTCATAATATACCAAAATACCCATATTTGTGAACTGTAATTATTTCATCTATACAATGTAATTAATCTATGTTATGCATTTAAGAGCCTTTAATTATTTTTCGACGTGGTAAGATATAGCAACTCGTATTATAACTTCTTCCTAATATCTCGGGACTCAACTAATTGATTCAACATTTTAACAACTTTATTCAATCTTACTAATTATTATTTCTTTTATCAAATTTTTTTATGTCTTTTTGTTTAAGTGAGAACTTGTTTATTTGTTTCTCAATGTTGATATACCATTGTGCATATATATATACATATATATAATCAATTGTGTTTAGAAAAACTTTTAAACTAAAACATGTTCACTTGACTGAATAACATTAATTAAATTATAATTTCTATCAATATTGATTTGACACCTATAATTGGGTGTTTATGTGATTGAAGAAATAACGTACCAACTAACATGATTTCGGGAGTGCCACATATGTATGGTATTTCATACAATACCACAATACTCACATTCACAAACTGTAACATATAACCAATTCAAATTAACTTATTCTAAAACTATAACATTGAGTATACATTAGGGGTGTAATTAGGTTGGGTTGGGAGACATTTTCAACCCAACCCATATTTTTGGATTATTTGGGCAACTGAACCCGTAAAATATGGGTTGGATTGGGTTGAGTTGGTTTGTCGGGTTGTCGAAACTTTAAAGTTGAAGAGACGGATGAAAGTTAAAGAGACAGATGACTGAGAAGACTGAAAAGGGAGACAAACAGCAAGGAGAGGGAGGATGTTGAGATCTGACGGGCGACGAGGAAGAGGGAGGAGACAGTGAAGAGACATACGAGATCTGAAGATGAGATTTCAAACCTGTCAGCCGGACGATGAAGAGAAGACTGAGATTTGACGAGATGAGAAAGGATGACGGCTAAGAATGGAGAAGAGAGAAATAAAGGAGAGGGAGGAGATGCGAGAAGAGACCGAGATCTAAAGAGATGTGCACGACGTGAGAGACGACGGTTGAGAATGGAGAAAAGAGGAATGGAGGAGAGGGAGGAGATGTGAGAAGAGAAAGTCTTAAGAGATGGGATGACGACCGAAGACTGAAAAGAGAGGAATAAGGGAGGAGACCTAATTTTTTAGAATTTTATTAAATAAATAATATAAATATTAAATATATATATACTTACATATATCTACACATACAATATATATACATATATATACAAATTAATTACATTAGATAGACTTTTAATTGATAGCTAAAAGAGAGGATTGTAAATTTTGTGAATTTTATATTATCCATCTTGACAACTACTTTTTAAATAGAAACGCGTGGAATGGAATAAGATCAGGCGAACAAAAGTTTAATAATAGGGATCGTTTAAAATACACATCCATTAGTTCAAAATAATTAACTATTTCGTAATACTTTACAAAATTGCAAAAATATAATAAAATTTGTCAAAGTCTATTAATCATGTTGTAAATATTAGTCTATAACTAATAAACCATAAGAGTCTCCCATTACTTTACTATATTTGATTTTTTCTAAAATTGCTACCTGATAAACTGAAATTTGAGTTTTAAGTTTAGTAGTTGGGCTCAAAGCTAATTTAGGTACAAACCCAATTAAAGCCCTTTAGAAATTCTTTGAGAACAACCTTTTCTCTTCCTTTCAAAGAAATTGAAAGAACTTAATATGAAACTTTGAAAATCAGTTGAATATTTGACATTCAAATTTCAAGTTGATAATATACTATTATTATGTTAAGTTGAACTATACTATTTCGACTATTTGTTGGAAGATTTTGCTAACTATACACCATGTGAAATCTACAAATCCTCGAGTCTTATAGTCTTTTTTAGTTACTACATACTATTTCATCGTAAAATTTTATATAAATATTATATAGAGATACTTTTCAATATAGCAAAATGTACCAAAATATTTATAAATATAACAATTTTTCATGATCTATCGTAAAACTGCAATAAATTATTATCTGTATTAGATGTTCATTTAGTTTGAGTTTGGGAGTGAAAGAGACACTTCAAAATTTTTTATATTGTTTTTTATGAGTCAAAGTGTTAAGACACTTTTTAGAAACGCTTCAGTTTGAGTTTGAGAATAGAACGGACACATAGAAACTTTTAGGATGTTGCAGAATTCAAAACACTCAAGTTGTTTTGAGAATCAAAATATTACTTGGACAATTTTAGCAATCTTTTGGTTTGTTTAGAGAGTCAAAGTGTCTCAACGACAGTTGTTAAAAGCTTTTTAGTTTGAGTTTGATAGTGGAAGTGATCCTTTGGAAACTGAGATACTTTTTAGAGTATTTTCAATCAATTTTGAGAATTTTTTTTATTTGGTTTTAAGTTGTTACATGAGAGTCAAAATGTCACTTCGATACTTCTTAAAAGCTTTTTAATTTGGCTTTGAGAGTTAAAAGTGACACTTTAACATTTTTAGGTTGGTTTGATAATCATATCTTTTCGAAGTTGTTACTATGTATGATTGGTAGGCTTTTTCTATACATTTTTCTTTATTGATCTTCAAATATTTGTTTTTCCTATTTATGGTTGTAGATGCAAAAGCAAATATTATAAAAGAATTTGAAGGTGGAAAATTTTAGTAATTTTTCTTCGTAATCTTAAAAATGGCATTAAGGTACTTTTTAAAACTTTCACAATGTTTTTCAGTAGTTCTTTTTTTTCTTTTGGATCTTAAAAAAAAAAAATCTTGTTTAAAAACAACCAATTAGTTCCCATTTTAAAATTTAGTTTTAAAAAACAAAAAGTCGAAAACAAATGGATTACCAAAGAAGTTCTTATTTTGTTTGTTTTTGAATTTATGTTTTCATTTTATTATTATTATTACGACAAATATCAATTTACATTCTAAATTTTGAAGTCATATTAATTTAGACTATAAATTAATAATTGTATTAATTTAAACATATATACCAAATTAAACACTAAACTTATATAATATAAATTTAAAGACTTTTAACTTTACAAATGTATCTAAATAAAATATAATAAAAAAATTTAATAGATAATTAGTCTGAGATTTAAATTAAAATTGAAGATTTAAATTATATAATTATTATAGAAAGGAAATTAATATTATCTCATATTATTACTATTTCCCGTCTTTTGCTAAACCCTATTCCACTCCGAACCCTTTCCTCTCATTTTCAACTCCGCCACTCCTCGACGCCGTCTCACCGGCCGCTGGACTCTCGGCCTCCCGTAGAAGTCTCATCCGCCACCTCCATTTCACACTCACTCTCTCCCAGCAGTCATAGTTACTTATCTCTGGTATCGGCATTGTTGGTTAGATCGCGCTGCCGCTCTTTTTCCAAAACTGATTTTAAAGCCTTCAAATTCAGGGATCCGATAACCTACGAATTCGCTCTGAAATCCAAGTCTGCGTGGCATAAATGGGGCTTGGAATCCTCAGATCCATTGTTCGACCCCTAACGAGGATCTCGCGATCACACCCTTTCTCTTCCCCAACAGCATTTCCATCAGCTTTCACTTTCTCTAAACCTGGGTTTCATCTCCCTTCTACTGGCTCAGTCAGAACTGGAGATCCTTGGTTCCCAATTACCAACCATTTTCACAGTTTGACCGATACTCGGTTTCCCAAGAGACGACCCAGTTATAAACCTCGTCGCAGAAGGGCGAGCTTGAAACCCCCTGGTTCGTTAACTTACATTTCTGAAAATTCATGGCATGGGTTTACAATGTGCTCTTAATTGATTCCATGAATTATGGTTTTATTTTCAAATGTTTTTTAACTGAATGACAGGGCCATACGCTTGGGTACCATATACCCCTGGCCAACCAATTCTTCCTAATCACCCCAACGAAGGAAGTGTGAAGAGAAGAAATGAGAAGAAACGCATTAGGTTGCACCGTGCATTTATTATGGTTCGTATGTCATATTAGAGTTTAACTTTGAAAGTAATTTCTGGGTGATTTTTCTCTTCTTACTCGTTTTGTTGGTCTACTTTTAATTCTTTTCTCTTATCTCTAGTTACCATTTCCGTGTTTTGAGATATAGATGTCATGAGTATTACCGGTTAGAGCTGCTGAAAGTTTGTAAATTTGATGTCTTAGCCTACTGGCATCTGGTTTATGTTGATCTGTGAAAAACTATCTTGAACTACACGATATACTAGGGAAGAAGGAGGGGTAGTGAGGCTGACATTTTGAACGCTTCTGTATTTGTGATGGTGGGATATGATATTCTTATAAAGTCGTTCTTTACAATATCACCACACACAGTCATGCGTGGTAGCAATACCAAACCAAATATGATGAGTAGCAGGGTTGTAAGCTAAACCTTGTCTAAACTCTGGAAATCTTAGTGCCATAATGCCTTTCAGAACCTCCTAGCTATTATCCGGTTGCCATAATTTTGGTTGTGAAGAATGCCCACATTGTGGAAATTCAACCCAAAGGGTAATGAGTTTTGCCCTTGGACAATGCTCAAGGCTAATGATTGTGAAGCTGGAGCAAATTTAAGTTTTTTATAAGCCAAAACCATGGATTCAACAAGTTCTTGCCAATAACCATGCATTTGGATAGAAACATTGAACTAAAAGCCCATTCAAAACGAGCACCTAAGAAAAACAAGCCATATGCAGATAATGAAGAACTATAAGACTGAAATTACCTGGGATTCCTAGGCCCACAAGAAATTGTAGAGCAACTTTGAGTATAGCTTGTTGGCTAAGACATAGTTTTGGCTGGGAGGTTAAGTGATTTGAAAACCCATTCCCGATGTAGTTGAACTAAAAAATTCGTAACTGGATTTAAGAGTCTTACATTTTCTACTTTTTTGATTAAAAACCTATTTTGAATTTTGGTTTCCAGATACTTGATTATTGTTTATGATTTAGTTGGCAATGTGTACACCCTCTTCTTTGGTTCTAGAATCTGTATGCTGCCTTGTGATTTTTGGATGTAGAAAATTCCAGAATCTTTTCTTTGCAAATCTGGCATTTGTTTTGTTGTATCTGTCCTATTAAAAGATCATTCCTTGCCCTCTTTTTTTCGAACATTCCAAATACTAGATCATGTTAAGTTCATTAAATAATTATTGGTAGATAAACTTTTGGTCCCATTTGATAAAGATTTAGTTTTTAGTTTTTAGTTTTCTACTCTTGAAATTTATGCTCACTTCCTCCCAAAATATCCATACTATGATTTTCTTCACATTTCTCTAAGAAACTATTAGGTACCTAGAATAGTATGGGGTTAGGGGTATAAGGGTAATCAGTTAAATAGGTAGTTACTGATAATCAATTACAGAATATGGGTATAAGTAGAGGCTTGGTGAGTGAAGTAAGATAAGGCTGTAATTGAGTGGTTAGGTCTTGAGTAACGAGTAGTATTCTCAAGAGAGGTTCTAAGTACCATACACTTGGATTATCTTGTAGTTTCTTATTTACATTGAATCCAAACAGAAATACTTGGTTTTAAAAAGTCTACCTGGTTTTTGAAAACAAGTGTAGAAATTCAATAACAAAACAAATAAACTTAAAGAAAAACCTAACTAGCAGGCTGTTAGGATACTTCCTAACATAAACAAGTTTTTAATTTATAATGAACTATAAGAAAATACAAGATAAACCCAAGTATAAGGCACTTGGAACATCCCTCTTGAGTACTCTCACCCAATGCCTAGATCACTCCACAGAATGCCCTCCCTCTCACTTACCCTTGCTCTATTTATAACAAGATGTAACCACTCTATTAACCACACTTACACAATGACTACTACTAACCACCCTTAGACAATAACTACTAGTATCTTCCTATCTATCCAATTACCCTTATACCTTGTAATTGACATCATACTAATTATCTAGTACCTAACACGGGCCTTTAGTAATTAAATTATTCTTTGATGATTGGACACGAACGTTGATTGCTCAATTGATATGTAACAAGTTTGAGTGTGCGTTTAATGACCCAACTAGTACTTTCATTTTGATGTAGGTTTCCATTTTGTTCCAATTCTCTGCCCTCTTGCATGACCTATGTAGAAAAGAAAATACCAGTCCTTTTCTCTTCTTGAAGAAGGATAAAAGTAAACCAATGATTTTGCAATTCTAAAGCATTCTAATTCACATTTGAACTAATACTAATTCTCTGTGCATACATTTATGGACTATGATTTCCATATCAAAACATTTCTACTGTAAACTTCATATGATTTATCTGAGGCTTTTGCATCACGATGTCTATTCCCTTCTTTATGCTATTTAAGACTTGCACTATCCATGCTAGTTGGTCAGTTGCGGATGTTATTTTGTGAGTAAAAAGGTAATATCACGACTTGGTTTTTTCTGCTTCACGGCTATTTGTTTTATCCTCAATTTGGATATGGCTTGATCCATATTAAAAGGTTGCTTCAATCTAACTTGAAACTTGAATCTGACATGATTTCATCTGAATCATTCTATTTTGCCTACAAGATGAAATTCAGTTCCTTATTTCTATGTTTGACATTTCTTTATTAATATAGCGAATACAGATATGTGGTGTACTGAGATTTCAAACCTTTTCTGTCTTCATTCCCAAAATTTCCACTTAATGTTTATGCCATACCACGAGTTCCATGCTGTAACTCTAGCATCTCATAATATTTCAATCTGATATTGAAATTTGAATGGACTCATGCTGGTTTGGCTAGAGTTTCAAGTCTGGAGGGAAACTAATATATAGCTTTTAATTTTTCCACTTGTCATCTAAGAGAATACATCTATTCACCATTACCAAGAGGCTTGGTGTTTTGTTTCGCATTTGCAGTCTGAAAGAAGGAAAAGGAAAGCTCAAGTTCAAGAGGCAAACAGGAAGAAACTTGTCATGAGGGTGGAACGAAAAATGGCTGCAGTAGCAAGAGAAAGAGCATGGGCTGTAAGATTAGCCGAACTTCAAAAGCTTGAAGAAGAAAAGAAAAAATCCATGGAATAGGAATAGATTTGTGTGGTCGTGTCTTACTTTTACATATAGACTATGAAGACTCATATTTCTCACTCTCAGTAGCTTCGTTTCTGTCTTAAAATAAACGCAAATCAAAATTCTATTAATCTTTATGAGTTGAGCCATTTTGCAAGTGCAATAGATATGGGCTTCAGCATTCATCCAATGGGGAAGGAACTGGGTTCATATGGCTGCTAGGCAAATGGTACTTGAAGGTTATAAAGAACGATCCGTTGACTGCAGGTTAAGATGTATAAATGAAACTGCAACCGACGCAGTGGCTAAATTTTTTGGTATTCTCCTTGGCCTATCTGAGCGGGAAGCGAACTGCAGTGTAAGAAGTAAGGAAGTCCAACTCTTTTGCATATAGTAGTTTGATGCTCTTTTCTCAAACTAAACTAGTAACCTTTTGCTATGTGGAGACTTAACATTTCTTTGGATTGCATGGATTCAACTGGCTATGATTTGAAATTGTTCTTTTGGTATCATGCGGTTCAGGCTTAAAAAAATTATTTGTTCCCTATATTATTGAAATCTTTTAAAATTTATAACATGAACAAAGTCGTTCATATATATTGTCAGTTTCTATTTCTATGTCATCGAGCAACATTGTTTAAGTGAACTCTCTACTTTGTTTCTTGTTTTCTTTTAATATTAGTATAACTCTATTTAGAAACATTAGTACAACTCTATTTAGCAACATTAGTACAACTCCATTCAGATATACAAACTTATTTACTATGAAGCATTGACACAAATATGGTTATATGTCAATTTCAAAAAAACGAGGAGATTGATAAGTTGAATGTGTTTTTTTCCCTCGAGAAAAGTCTAGGGTATAGGTACATTTAATATAGAGGTACTAATTGTAATTTATTAAATCTACAAAAAAAATTGTTAAATACGTAGGGATACTAATTGTAATTTACTAGATTTATGAAAAATCATTCATTGTTAAATTAATTATAACTAAAAACTTACGTTGTGGAGACTTAAACTTGAAGATGAGATTTGAGGATTTTAGGGTTTAGGATTTTATTTATTATTTTCTTTGTTTAGCTTTTTTATTTACTATTTCCCTTTTTCTTTTAGTTTTAGATTGGGGCAGTGAACTTTTTAAATAGGTTTCTTAGTTTTAGGTTTGAAAAATGTCCGTAAAAGTAGTGTCAAATCACATGTCAGATGTATCTGATACAGATTTTTGACCTTTGATGAAGTAGTTGTGCTTTGGAGCTTATTTATTGATTCAATATAATTTTTCCCTTAAATTGTGATTGTGAGTGTGATTCAGTTGTTTATGTTTACCTTTAGGTTTGTTATACATTGATTGAAAAAATGGTCAATAGGAAAAAAATGTCTTTTATCCTCTTTTGGAAACTAAACAAATGAGCCAAATTTCATCTACATTTATTCAATGAAAATGTTTTTTTTTATGTCTTACTATTATAAATATTATTAAAAATAGATCCTCCACTCTCTCCACATCTCATCTACATTTACAGTTTGGCTAAATTGTAAAAAAGAATGGCCTTCAACTTCATATTTACATTTTAGGTAAAAAATGCTCTTAAAGTTTCAAAAGTTAAAAAAATGTCCTTAAACTTTCAAAATGAGTTAAAAAAGAAAATAGCATTGGCGTTAGTTTTGTATGGAAACCGTAAAGTTTTGTTTGAAGGACACCTATGAAGTTTCAAAAGAAAAAAAACCCCTTAAACTAACGAAACACTAGTAGAAATCTGGCCTTTGATGTTTGGTGAAAAAAAAATAAAATGAAATTTCATGTCGGTTTTCAAAATGCGTATTTCCAATGTCGATTTTAAACTGATATTAAAGATATCTTTAATGTGGGTTTAAAATCGACATTAAAAATCTTGCTTTTTGAGAAGCGACATTAAAACTCCTTTTTATTTATTTTAATTTTGTAAAAAAATTCAAGTTTTCTCTCTCTTCATGTTGGTCTCCTGAAAAACGGACCAGAAACAAGACATTGATGTCGGTTTTAAAACTGACATTAAAGCTTTGATTTCTTCTAGTAAAAAATTAATCATTATCTGAAAATTTTGATAAAAATAAATAAGATAAAAAAATATAAAGATATATTATAAATGAAAATCATAAAAGGGATAAACAAAAAACATTGAAAATTCCTAGATATATATAAAATAACAAGAAACAAATCAAAATAGTTTTAATCTAAATTTAGAATTATAAAAAAAATCCATTTTTGAAAAAGAAAAAAAAAAAGAAAAGATAGAAAAAAAAGGAAAAACAAATAATCAGGCGCAAAATGGGATTATTATAAAAATATGGCATGTGTGTGATACACTTTTGCCAAAAACAACTTGTTTTGGGTAGTGAATCGTGAATTTGAAAACAAGGAATTCAATGAAAATATAGTTGTATTTTATTTCTTAGATATTTGTTTGGTGGCAGATTCATAAACTGGATTCTAATTAAAAAAAAATGTTTAAATGAGTTTCATACTATATATATATATAAATATTATAAAACTAGTCTTACTTATTCACTAAACTTTAGTTAACGATAAACTATTATTTATTTATTTATTTATAAATGTAGTTTATGTTTAAAACATTGGTTAAATTGCAATTTTAGTTCCTGTGTTTGGAGAAAGCTATAGTTCAGTCTAAAATCTCATATATAGTTTTTATGGTTTGAAGGCCTTCATAAATAGTCCCTACAGACGAGACTATTTTCTATGATTTCATCACACCAAAGAAACTAAATTCTAATTATAAACCATAGAGATTAAATTTTAACTTTTCAAAACCATATATAGGAACCAAATTTGTAATTTAACCTAAAAATTTATATAATTATTATTTTATAATATTATATAATTTATAATACATTACATAAAATATACTTTATTAAAAAATAAATTGAATTTATAACATGACATAATTGTATTTCTCAATATTTTTATATGTATTAATTAATACAATTATGCTTTTTAAAATTTAATTTTCAAATTATGAATATAATGGAAACATAAAAAACTGTTTCCAGTATTTTCATTGTTTGGATCCCAACATTCGAAAACAGTTTTCAAAAATATAATCTCTGCACTGTCTATCAAATGCATATCTTGTTGTACTCGGTGAATCTAAAACATAAAACAAAATCCAAAATCTCTACCAAACAAACCTTTGTTAATGCAATTTTTTTTTGACAAAAAAGCCAAATGCCCCCTCATTTTGCCATTCCCACAAATAATCATTTTTCGTTCGTTTAAGAAAAACCGAAAGAATTGAAACTCTCAAATATTTGACATCGAAGTTGAATATATTATTATTCTAGTTGAACTATACTATTTCGACATTTTGTTGGAAGGTTTTGCTAACTATACACCAATATTTTAAACGACCATGTGGTTTTCATAATCTACAAATCATCACATTATGTTAAATCATATTATAGGACTATTTTCAAATAGAGCAAAATATAGCAAAATATAATAAAATATCACAGTTTATCTATGATGACTATGAATAACTATTATATGCGTTAAGTGTTCGGTTTTTAGTTTGGGTTTAGAGTAAAAGAGACACTTAAAAACTTTTTATGTTGTTTTAGAAGTCAAAATGTCACTTATACACTTTTTAGAAACTTAATCTGTGTTTGAGTGTGAATAGAAACTTTTCGATTGTTGTGAGACTTTAAATTTAATTTTTAGGTTGTTTTGACTGAGAGTCAATATTCACATACATATACAATTACGTGTTTATGCATGCATGTATATATTTATATTGAAAAAAAGAGTCAAAATATTACTTAGACATTTTAAAGTTATTTAGAGGGTCAAAGTGTCTATTTAGAGGGTCTATGCACATATATATATATATTGAAAAAGAGAGTCAAAATATTACTTAGTCATATTTTAGAAAGCTTAGAGAGTCGCAATGTCTTTTGTTTAACACTTTTTAGGAACTTTTTAATTTGGGTTTAAGAGTAAAAGCGAGACTTAGAAACTTTTCAAGTCGTTAGGGGAGTCTTCTAAAAGTTTTTTTTTTTTTTTTTTTAATTTTGTTTTGAGAGTCAAAGGCATGATATAGCATGTTTAGATTGTTTTGAGAGTTGTAGTGATAGATTCATTCTCACCTGTCATTTGCAACTATCCAAAATGTAATAAATTTAGGTTGAATTATAGGATGCTAATAAATTACATTGAGGATTGATGATGATGATGATGATGATGATGATGATGATGATGATGATGATGATGATGATGATGATGATACATGAGAGAGGCAAATTAATAAGATAAAGAGAAGATTGGGGGAATAAATAATAAGAATGATAAGAGTTTGAGAAAAAGAAAAAGGAAGGTGGTGGGAAGATGATGAAATTAAATGGCAGAATGAAGAAGAGGCTTGGTGGAGGTCCATTGGTGCAAAATATTGCCAAATATGTCGAAGAATGTAAAGTTTGCTTGAGAATGAGTGATTTGTAATGACATGAAACCTTGCCCGTCGTAATAAAACTTCAACTCTTTTGGATCCATCCAATTTATGTCTCCCCTCCATGCCTTTGACCCTCCTCCACTTGTAAAATATTGAACTGGGCTGCACCCAATAATTACACACACATATTATTCCTTTTAATTATTAAATTACCTCTCTTCTCAATTAAATAATTACTTACCTGTTTGTGCTGCTTATATGTTGTAAGCAATGGTCATGTCCATTCAGATAGAAATCCACTTTATTTTCCTATCATATTATCAAATTTTATTTTAGTTATTGAGGATTATAATATATCAATCCTAGAAATTTAAAAGGAAAAAGAAATAAAAACCTCAAGAATGGGAAGTAGTTGGTGAAGTAGTTCTTGAGTATCACCATGACTCCCAGCACTTTTCAGAGTGTGATGTCCCACAACTATTTTCCATTTTGCATTTGAATCCTTTAATGCTGAGTCCAATTCCTATTACATTCCCCCAATAAACTTAAATTTTTTTGAACAAATTTGTAAAAAATCAATTGAACTCTTCAACTCAAGCTATTCTAATTGTATTGGTTATGTGTTCAACCAATAGGATTCTAATTTTCATGTTTTTCAAAGCACCCAATTAATTCTCATCTTCAATTGTTGTTCCATGAATGTCAATTCAGTTCATTTATGACAATGCTTAGGTTAAGATTTATACATAAAATTGATTTATGACAAAGATTATTAATGCGGGTTTTAGTGGCTGGGATTTGATATTTATGTTTGTTTACTTCAATTTCTAGATATATTCTAAAAATAAAATGTTTTTTAAAAGTTATTTTTATTTAAATTTATAAAACTTGACTTGGCAGAAAGTAAATAAGAAAAATAAAAACTTCATAAATTTAAGTTTTCAAATTCCTTTATTTCTTTCGATATAGTTTTTTATTATTTTAATTAAGTTTACAAATATTTTAAAAAAATTTCAAATATTTTTTTAGTTTGAAAAATTGAATATGTAAACTAAAAAAATAAAATAAAATAAAAATGATAACAAAACAATTATAAACTAAAAAGAACAACAATAATTGGGTGCTAATTACCTTGAGAAGGTTAGAAAGGTAATTTCGCCTTGGTAGAATAGCCTTCCAATCATAAATCTCATCTTCAGGATCATTAAAATACTTATCCACAAAGGGGGTTGTGTCCACAAAGAAAAACTCCACAATTTCTACCAATAAAATTATATATTCATTACTCATTTATTATTGCAATATTTGTGGATTAAAATGAATTTATGATATTATTAAAACAAACCCAACTAAATTTAAAAAAAAAAGAAAAAAAAGAGGAAAATCAATAAATTAAAGCTTATAGTTTTTACCTGTATCAACTATAAAAGATCTCAAACAAATCCATCTATTATCCAATTTTTTCAAAATTGGACTAAGTTGGGCCTCAACATCTCCTCTGTAATCATGATTCCCCAATACTGCAATCAAATTAAATATAAAATATAATCACTTTTTTAATTAATTAATATTAATAATAATTTTGTTCTAAATATTTTTTTTTTGGATAGAAGGGCTTCTATTTTTACCACTGTACCACTCCGTTTGCAAGCTCGGTGCGGTGTATACTTTGGAAAATGACTCTTCAAATGCTGGATCCTCGGTACCCTTTAGTCCTCTATCGTAAAAATTATCGCCCGTTGAAATCACAAAATCCACCTCTAGTTTTTCTCCAATGATCCCCATCTATAAAACATACAAACAAAAGTTAAGTCTTTAATAGCTATCCAAAATAACTTTTGAAATACTTTGAGAGTTTATTTAAACAATTTGTTTGTTTTTGTCAAGAGTGTTTGAAATACTTTTTCTATAAAAGTAAGTAGCGATATACACGAATATAATATAATATATATATATATATACATATATATTCTTTCTATCACCTTATTTCAAAAAAAATAAAAAAAATTAAAATAATGTTAGAAATTGAATTGAGTTTAGTTTAGATTTTAGAATTTGAAAATTTGGAAAATAATTACTTAAGGAAAAAGCAAAACAAGTTATTAAAGCAAAAGATAAGTTTACTATCTTTGCTTGAAGGTAGAGAAATTGAAACACTTAATCCAAATACACAATGTTGATTATTAGCTTAATATGACCAAACATAATAATAATTATTACTTAACTAAAGGAAAAAAGAGAATTTTATTTTATTTTAGTTTCTTCTTTTTGTTTTTTTTGATTGATGGAAAATTACTGCATATTGGCCCACCTAACTAAATTATATTCCAAGAATATCTTTTTCTCATTCGGAATAATGCTCCGAATCTTTTATTATACCTTTAGTTTATTCTCCTTTATTAGACAATTTTAAATTTCAATTATTATTTTTTCTCAAATATATGGCCTTTATTATTTTATTTTAGTATGCTTCTTTAATCTCTACTCCAACCTTTCATTAAATCCTAAAACTAGTTAGAGTTAGAAGTTAATTTTAAATAAAACAATAATTTTTAGACTAAGAAGAAAAAATAATCAAAAAAAAAAAAAAAGAGAGAGAATTAAAAGTTTTTCCATGAAAAATGACTATTTTTAAAATTTATCCAAAATATTGAAATCAACCTTTCGATATTTCGAAGGACACGTACACATGAAAAATAAGGTTGCTTTCAAAAAATCTTTAGTTGAATGGCAAAAATAAAAAAAAATACTTGTAATCTAAGATTTCATTGTTGTATCAATTTTAAAACTCCTACATATTATTCTTATCATCGCAAAATTAATCTACTCGACATCTATGTTTTCTTTATTATACTTCATAAGTTTTTTTTTTTTATAAAGAAAGATAATTTATAAAATTTGCAATATAATATTAAAAAGAAAAGATATAAAATTGGTAAAAAAAAAAAAGAATTTAGAAAAATTCAATAATTGTCGATTAAAAAAACCACATGAACATAATTGAAGAAGAAAAAAATATTTGGTAACCATATTGTGTTAGATACGTAAATACTTAATATTCCTTAATATAGAATATTAAATATAAAGTATATGCAATAAAACTTGAATGAAAATGGAAAGAAAGAGTGAATAGAGGTGGAGTATAGGAGAGAGGGAGGACCTGAAGGGCAACTTCTGATTGGTTGTAATCTCCGTTTCGTCCCCAGTCTCCGAGGACGAGAAGGCTGAGAGAACCGTCGTCCTTGGAGGGATGGGCGAATCGGGGGAGGTCGGCACGGGTGAGAAGGACGCCACTCAAGGCAATAAGAAGGCAGAGAATTAGAAGTCGGACGATGTGGTTGGAAGCGGCGGCCATGGGGAAAATCTCGGGGAGGGACCAAAAGAAACAGGGGGCCGGGGGTGGCAAAAGTGTTTTGAAAGACGAAGAAAAGAAGAAGAGGATTTCTGCATTTATATATATGTGTCACAGAAAATGCCTTTTAACTTCGAAGCAACTATTAATCCGTTTCCTCCACGGAATTAATTAAATAAGGTAATTTAAATAAACATTGCATCCTAATAGGAATAACTAAGGTTTCTTTTCTTTTCTTTTCTTTTTTCTTTTCTTTTTTATAAATAATAATAGGAAAAAAAACTTTAAAAAAATTACTAAAACACAAAAATTCATTTCATTCTAAATATTTGGTAAATTTTGCTATTTTTTTTTTACAAATTTATGATAATATAAAAATTTAAATTTATGCACTTAAAACTATTTTTTATTGAAAATTTTAAAATAATAATAATTTTAGGAGAAATGTCAAAAATGACAAATTTGAAAAAATATTTACAAAATGTAGCAAAATTTCAAATTCTGTTGATATTGATAGACACTGATATGTTTCTATCAGTCATATAACGTGGTTTCTTAGGATTAGGAAAAAATTAATATCCTAATCCTAGGAGGTTTAAGTTAAATCATAAGTCAAATTCTCTCTAAATACACTATTATTGTTATATATAAAATTGGTTAATTTTCATAAATGTAACAAAACACAAATATTGACGGCTTGTGTAATAAAAAAGCAAAAACCCATAAAGCCGATACAATATTTTCATAAATTTCAAATTTGTCATTGAATACCGCAGACGATTCGTCACTTCTCTTTTTTCTTCTTCTTTACAGTTTATTCATTTTCTCTTCTGCATATCTTCATCTACTCTTCCAAATTTCTTCATCATCTCTTTCATATTTTCTTTGTTCTATTTTTAAACGATTCATTCTTTTATTTAGATCTCCTATTTCATCTTTTACTGTTTTTCACAAGATTATTTGAAACTACATCTTTCTCATTTTGAGAATATGAAAATCATCTAAATATCATTTTGACATGATCTAAACAATCATTTACTAGTATCAACAGGATCATTTACCTTATCAACACGATTGTTTAAATTTGAAGGATTTTTTCCATCGTTTAAAGTGATCTAAACGTTCTTGTTGACATGATCTAAATGATTGCTTACCATAGTTAACATGATTGTTTAGCATAGTCAACACAATTGTTAGATTTGAAGTTTTTATAGATCATTTACATTGGATTACACGATTGATTACCATAATCAACACGATCGTTTAACATGGTCAACGAGATCATTTAAATTTGAAATCTTTTTCCACATCGTTAGAAAAGAACTACACGATCGTGTATCATGAACTAAATGATAGTAGATTATTTGTTTAGATTGTAGTACACGATCGTTTAAAAGAAGGTTACTCACGTGTGCATGTGGTCGATTAATCACGTGTTGATTATGACATTTTTTATATTTTCTATTATGGACATGTGAGCCTTTTTCATTTTAAAAATTGTTTTATATAGTGTAAATATTTTATCAGTTTATTATATTTTAAAAAAAACAAAAATCCTATAAAATAACTTAAACTTCTGGTTTTTTTTTCTTTGTTTCTACATTTATGATCACTTCGGGCATTGGATTCATTTTTTTTTTATTTGGTAGGTTCTTCTCTTTTTTTCAACATACAAATTAATTTACCGTTGCCATGATCATGTAAATGCCTAACTATCCAAAATTTGCTATCAATAATAATTATAAATACGTAGAAATTAGTATAAAAGGAACATGTTTTACAAAGTATATAGCGAAAATACTAGCCGAGTATAATTATTTTTTAAAAAAATAATCAATAATTAATTAGCAATAAAAATTGAATTTAAGCTGTATTGGAAGTATAGAGAATCGCAAAATTGATTAGGTTCAAAAGTATTATGGTATTTTAATCTTAATTGCATTTGAATTGTGTTAGTTGTTATTTCAAATTTCCTACTATACTTTAACATCTCATTTTTTTTTATATATGGATTTTGATATTATTTTAATTTAGACTCTAAATTTCAAAATGTACCTAAAAGAAGAGATTCATATCAAATATCTCACGTTAGAAATACGAAAAGACCTTACAATCTTTAAAAGATATATGAATTTACTCATCTGTTGACCAAATAATTTTGAAATGAAACCATATATTGATCAAATTCATAAAACCTAAATGGCCATATTTGTTAACAAAAAGACTTCAACCCTAAATGATGAATAGAAAGAAGCACCTTATTGAAGAAATATATCCAGGATTGCAAACTTGAAAAAAAGCTCTCACATTGGTGAGTTTCTTTTTGCCTACTATTCTCAAATTATGAATTTTTAAATTTATTCAAATACCTCAATCCTCTAACTTCAAAGAAAAGAGGTAGTTTATTATTATTATATATTAAATCGTGCTTATGTTACTTTCTGGAAGGTTTGTTTAAGTCGATAAACTTTTAAGTGAGTTTAATTAATTATTAATCATATATAGTTATTTCTTCTTCTTCTTCTTTTTCTTTTTTTTTTTTAATAACATAAACCATATTTGGTAAATCTCATTAATAAGTTGCTAAATGGAAATGTGTATTAATGTCATGGGCAATGGTGGAGCAAAGTTTTAGAAGCAATATATTAATTAGGTTAAGCAATAAAATATATATACTACATCGTGATTTACGAAGGTGTTCCACTATGTTTAGCAAAAGAATACACCAAGTATTACTTTTTCTTTTTCCTAAAAGTAAAATCGAAAGTTTGACATTTTAAGAAATAAAATACCATACATTTTTAAAATCTAGAGATTAATATAATATTAAAACACAATACATCAATCATGATTTTTTTTTTTTTTGAGATAAGATAAGTTAGGTTAAGATTGTTACATGTGATGGGAATATCTTTTCGAATATTATGATTCAAATAATAGTGATAGTTTGAACTTAGCAATTTTAAGTGAATTAAGTAAATAATGTTTGCACTAAAATTATATACGCTAGACGAACATAAATCAACCAACACTAATATGTTCCTTCAACTTTGAAAATTGAATTTTACGAAATTAACAAATAAAGAATAAAAAAACAAAATAGAGATTAACTATTACATAGATTTACGTAGTTTACTAAAAGTGTGTTAGTTACGTTCACAAGATAGAACAATTTTATTAGAGAGAGAATGTTACTGAATAAAGGATGATGAGGTCTCTAAGATTAGAGAGTTTATATAATATATTTCTCTAAGTCTTAGGAGTCATAGCTGTTCGAAACGTCGGGTATTCCAACACCAAAGTTCTATTTTCCAAATTATAGGGAAATAAACAAATTACACATAAGGTAAGTGATATATGGAGTAAAATGAAAAGAAAGATGTAATATAGGGACTGGAATTGTAATATATGAAACATATAAATGATGGGGGATGGGTTATTTTTGTCACATATAAGAGGAGAGGAAAGGAAATGATGAAAAAGAAAAATGTATTTATTAGTAGAGAGTGTTCATAGGGTAGGATGACAACAAAATATAAATTGTTTAAAGCAAATAATAGTGTGATGTGAGGTAGGGTAACTCCAAGCAGGTGGGTTTACTATGCTTCAATCTCTATCTCTTGGTCCCACATTTTTATATCTTCTTTTTCTAACAATTCCTTTTTTATTTCTTTCGATTCTAATCCAATTAAAAAAAAAAACATATATACACTAAATCTTTGTACATATTCATGGTCAAACGGTGAGATTTTGTTCCTACTTTTTTTTCTATTTTTATTTTTTAATTCATGTTTCCATTTTTATTTACAAAACTTCTAAAAATACACATAAATATAACAATATATTACGACATTGGCTACTGTCTTGTAATAGACAAGATAAAAGTATATCTTTCTTTGTAAAAACACGGTATCATTTTATTATATTTTATAAATATTTTAGTTTATTTTGCTATATTTAAAAATAATTTCTCTTAAGTTACCGTTTTTATTTTTCTTAAATTTGAACTTTTAAACTTAATTCTATAAATAAAAGGGGTGCTTGCAAAGCAAAAAGTTTTATGATAATAGAGCATATGTCAATGAACTTTTCGGAATTTTAAAAGTAGCAAATTTAAAAGTGAATGACCATCTCATAAGCTTTTGACTGGTATATTTAATTATTTGTCATCTAACTAAAATAAGTTTTAGATTTTTTTTTGTTTTGTTTTAATTTGGGTTAATTTTTAAAAACATGGGTAGAAATTAATAAATTTTGAAAAATATTACTTATAAGTATCTACCTAACTTTAATATTTCATTTTTAGTTTTTAGTTTACGAAAATGGTAATTTTTATCCTTCTTAATTTTCTTAATTACCATAATTTTCATTTCTATTAAAACATTGTCAAAAATAAAAAATGAAGAAAATATTTTTCTTACATGAATTTTGTTTTTAGTGATTTCTTCTACTTTTGTTTCGTTTTCATTGTGTGTGTTTTTTTTCTCTTTTGTCTTTGTTTATTTTAAAGTTGTGCACCTGATTTTCAATTTCTTTTGGTAAACATGAATTCTTAGTTAATTTTCCAAAAACAAAAACTCTACTTTCTTTTTTTTTTCTCAAATTTTTACTCTATTGTTTAAAACACTTTTGAATATAAAAAGAAAACAAACAGATTGAACTAAAAACAAAGAGTTAGGAAATAGTTTCAAAATATCTCATGAATTCAAATGTTATTTAAATATTAAAATTAGACTCAAACTTACAAACTTTTAGAAAATTCAGTCTTAAACATTTTTTTATAAAAATTAAGTTGCAATCAATTGTTGGTCATCATCGTCCAATTTCAACTTCTACAAACATATCAAAGCAAAATTCACATAGAAACACCTTTATATATATATATATATATATATATATATATATATATATATATATATATATATATATATATATATATATATATATATATATATATATATATAATTAAATTCAAATAGAAATACTTGAAAAGATACCAAAGTGAGAGAAAGAAACTCAGATTTTTTTTAAAAAATATATAATTTCCTATTTGTTGTCCATTGCGTTAGCTGGTGGAGGTAACTTCTTTCTTTTTGTTTTCTTGCTCCAGTTTTCTTTTATTTAACATATTGTTGCAAAGTGCTTCTTCCAGTTTTTCTAAACGTAATTTAAGGACAATCCTTATTAAAATTTAAACTTAATTTCTAGTAGATTCTTCTTTTGTTTAATTTCATAATCTCATTAAATTTTGATTTTGATTTTAATTTAGTCTCTAAGTATCACAATGTTATGATTTTATCCTTTCAGTTTTGTTTCAATTTGGTCACTGTCATTCTATCTTTTATATTTTTAACTTAAACTTAATACTCACTTACAAATATCGATACCAACGTTTCTTAATTAATTTAAAGTTATTATATAGTAAAATTTTAAATTTAATTTCAAAGGTGATAAAAAAATAGTGAATTTAATTAATTATTTTACATTTGTTAACATATATTAACCATAAAATTGAAAAATGAGTATTTAGTTAAAAATTAAAGTTGAAAATGTAAATATTGAAATCTATGTACCAAATTGAAATAAAATTTAAATATTAATAGAAAAATTGTAATATTTTGAAATCTAAAAACTTAAATCGAAATCAAACTCAAAACTTAAAAACTAAATATGTAACATTTTAAAATTTAGAAAGGAAATTTTGTATTTAAATCTAATTTATATATTTGGTTTTTTTTTTCTCCGCCCTTTTTCTTTGTATGTGATTCGTTTATTTGTCTTTGTTTGGAAATTGGAACATTACGTGGGGCTACCCATTTAGTTTTTAGAATTTTTTGTTGCGTTATTTTGATTGAAATAAAGTCATTGATATAATAATAAAAAGTTACTAAAAAAGAGTGAAAAATAGCTGATTTGAGGTCTTTTCTTGCCTCCCTTCTATACCTACTAAACCTACTTTTATTACATCAACCACTTTATTTCAACTAAAATAGCTCAATAAAAATTCTAAAGAATAAAGAGAAATTGTCAAAAAGATAAAATATTTGACAAAATATTAATTTATATTTTGTAAAAAAATCAAATATAATTAATTTTGTTTTCTTTTGATGGTTTTGTTATAAAGTGTAAATAGTTTGACAATTTTTTTTATTTTTGAAAAAATTCCAAAACTAAATTTGTAACTTCACGTAATGTTCCAATTTTCAAACAAAGTCAAATAAACGAATCACCCGAAAAAATAAAGAAAAAAGAAAATATATAAATTAGATTTAAATACTATTCCATGTTAACTTAGTTAACTTTTTAGACTTTTTTTTTTAAATGTTGTTCTAAATTTATCTTTGTTCATATACTCTTTAAAATTAAATGAGAAGTTAAACATGAAAATTATAAAGGGACTAATTTTAATTTTATAAAAGCAAGTAAGATAAATGAAAACCAAAAGTACAAGACTATTAATAGTATTTAAGCATATAAATTAAAGAAAAAATATCAATTTATATCATTAAATTAACAATTTTATCGATTTGTACCATAAACTTTTGCATGTGTATCAATAACATCATCTATCACATTTTTAGAAAAATTTTGGGTAAAGTTTATGATTGTATCAATTAAAATCCTAAAAATTTTCACAAATTGATCAATTTTAAGTCTTAGCTAATTTTTTTTAAGAGAATATATAGTCTATGTTTAATCTAATAATCCTAATAGAAGTTTACTCACAAATTTGAGAATCAAATCGTAAGACATGATATTGGTTGAACAAAATCTAGAGAATAATTTAAATTATTACACTAGTTACAAATATTTGAGACATAAGTTATTACAATTTAGTTCAAAGTGTTAATATATACAATCCTACAATATAATTTAAAATATAAATTGATTTTTTTTAAAAATAATTTAAAAAATAATTGTAAAGATAAAAAAATCCATCATTCATGAATATATATGTTATATTTGTAAATATTTTTTTTAATAATATATCTACTCGTATCTTTTGATTGATCGCTAGATGTGCAACGAGAGGAGGAGAAAAGATAGAAGAAAAATGGAAGGGGATTGGTTGAGCCGACAGGCATGTGGAAGATGGTATGGAGAAGATGACCAATAAACAACTTATCTCATTCCCCATATAACACATTATTGTTGTTTATGAATATTATTAATGCATGCATTGCCTATCCCTATCTCATTCACTTTTTCTTTCTTTCTGGAATTTTTTTTTTCTGTGGATGATACCATCGTTCACAAAACTTTCCAACTCATACTCCATATACCAATATCTATACATATATTCTTTTTAGTTTCACCTTCATTACGTTAATTTAAAGTTTATTTTATATGGTTATATAAACTTTACATGACTTGATTTGATATGGAATACTTTTAATTTTAGATGTTATATATGCATATATACCCTAATTCTCATTTTAGCAAGCATATATTGTTTGATTTGATTGTATCATACTCTATATTACTTTATTGTATATATATATTGGATTTGTCAAATATATACCTTTTAAAATGTTTAAGTACTATTTTAGTCTTTCGTTATAAAATTAGAAGATTCTATTTAGATTTTCTTAAATTTACGAAAGATATGTCTACTTTATTGTTTTCTTTTTCTAAATTCTATTGTGGTTGGAGATGAATAATATAACCTAGACATGAGCTTATGTATTGGTTGCTCTAACTTAAGTTTTGAATGCCTAAATTTTGGTGCATTACCAAATGTGTGTTTTCTTTCAAAATTTAATGACTAAATTAGAATTATTGTAATACTGATTTTGGTAATTATATATACATATACTCTCCCTTGCAATTTCCAAAAAGTCTTACTTAGAATTGAAAATTTTATTAGTATATACACCATATTAGTTGTTATCTAGAATACTCTAAATTTGACGGTATTTTGTAACTATCCTAAATATTTTATTTTATATCTATTTTTGTTTAGTTGATAAATTTTAGAGTTTTAAATTTCAATTAATTAATATGTATCCCATGCATTTCTACAAGTAAATTAGTGAAGAGTGGCGTCAAGATGGTTTATAGATAATAATTTCATTAGCATCAATTTAGATCATAATCCATAAATAAATATAGTTGGTGACCCATGGGAAAAAATGTTAAAAAAAAAGAAAGTAAAGACCCACAAGAAATTGAAATTAATTAGGCAGTGATCAATGGAGATACCAGATTTTAAGTATGGATGTGAGAAATTAGTTGTATTTTATTAGGAAATTGAAGTGGGCATGTGCAGATGTTGAAAAAAATTTGACAATTTACCGATAAATTAAGATTAAAAAGGTAAAATCTTAACATCCAAAGGATCTAATTTTTAAATAAAATTTAGATGTTAAGGAACAAAATTTTATCCATTTAATACTTAATATGAACTTAAATGGAAACCAAATCCAAAACAAAATATGGAAGAATTAAATAAAAGATAGATCTAACTTGCAAAAAAAAAAAAAAAAGGTATTGTTCTTCTTCTTTATTTTTAATATGACATAACATGTCAAATTATATTTATATTATTTATTAAGTTTAAAATATATTTGGTTAGTGGATATTGATTTTACGAAGATATAATTGGTGAGGGGTGTGGCGATGTAATATATTAAGCAATATGTTGTTTTTCTATAATAATCAATGGAACAAAATGAATAAAATTTAAAGTATATGGACGTAATAATTACAAAATAAGAACTGAAAAAATATTTTTATTCTTTTCCAGAGGGATTGAATGAATAATAAATATATACTATATGTAGACAATAATGTATGAAGAGAAAGAATCAAATTTTTGATCTTGATACGTATATATACGACTACTATATATATATATATATATACATTATACAATTATTTGATTTTGTTAGAAGAGTGTAGGAGAAAGTCTGATGAGTCAATTGAATAAATGTTAATAATTAGATGGATAAAAATTTGGATGCATATGGAAATAATTGCGAGGATTGAAAATAGATGGTGCAGAACAACACATCAAATTCATATCCATTGCAAATAAAGGTTGTATTATTTATTATTTTATTTTGGTGAAAAAAATAACAAAAGTTGTGAGAGAATTTGAAGGTATTTTTTTTTAGTATGATCTGTTGAAAGAAAAAGAAAAGAGACTTGGTCAATTTTTTATATTGAGTTTTAAGAATATGACCTATTTTACGGTTTAAACCGATATACATTTTCTATACCCATATGGTGTGTAATGAATAAAAACATATTCAAAGATGATCTCTTTTGTTTTATTATTTAGGAAATTGTTAATAGATAGTAAAATATTGAAATTATTTACAAAATATAACAAAAAGAAAAAAAAACCTTCAAAGGAGCTATAAAAAGTTTGATGGATTAAGTTGAGGGAAGACACATGTGTCCTGGCTCCTATGTGGATTCGTCGACAAATTAAGAATATAATATTCGTAATACCATCTTCTTATTTGACAGATATGACACTTTTTAGTATACGAAGTACCTCGAGTTTATTAAATATATCAAATGTATATCAATAGCATATCATAAATGTATCAAGTATGTATCAAATACTATGTATTAGGGTTATTTTTTATCATTTTTACAACGACAATAAATTTGAACTATGAGTCTAATGTTTGAATATTTGTTTTTGTTTTCTATACCTCTGCATATTACAACATTTCTACCTCATTCAAAATTTGAATTTGGATTTGAATAGGATTTGAGAGTTATGTTTTTTGTCAAAATGAAAAGTGTGTTGTATATGTATGAGATGGATTAAATTGTGTGGGGTTGCATAGATTTCTTGATTTTAATTGGCCTTGAATCTTTGTTCTTCTTGCTCTGGTTGTTATTCTCATACATTTTTTTAACAATCTAATTTGTTGGAGAAATTCACATATTGTTCTTGTTCTACTTATTACAATCCTTCTTTTTTTTTTTTTTTTTTAAAAGAGTTTTATATTTATATTTAGCTTGGTATAGTATTATTTTATTGAAGATGACTTGGGTTCTTACATTTGGCACCTCGACGAATAAATTCAATTTTAAGAACTTTGTCCTTTTCAATATAAGACTTCTTCTTCTTCTTCTTTTTATTTTTTTTACTAGATAAGGCACTTTCCTTATTTAACAAAATCAATTTGTTTGTAGTAGAGTTCATGCATGGAATAACTGGAATGACATCTCGTTAGTTAGTTGTGTGAAGTTAATCTATATGGTACTTGTTTCAACCACTCAAATAATCTCAAAATATACAAAAATCGATTTTCTCTCCTAAAGAATTCTATAAAAATTTCTTAGATTCCGTCATACAAAATTTAATAAAAATAATATACTTGATTAAAAGAATTACAAAAAATATGACTCGAAGAACTTTCAAATATCTTAAAAGAAATTTTACAAGTAAATAAATATTAGATCGAACATCAATACAATAATTAATGCAAAAGATTGTATAAACAACCAATATTATTTGAAGAAGCATAATGATAGATTAATGAACATAAAAAAAAAACAAATTAATATTTTAGAAAAAAATTACTGAACTATCTCGATTTTCCAAAGAATTGACTCCTCAATAATCCAACTAAAAATAGCAGTTAAATTGATTTTAAATAAGACCGGATAAAATTAGGTGACTACAATCCTATATATTTTTTTAAATATGTAGAATTAATGGCTAAAAAATTTCAATAACATTGTTGTAGTTGATATTGAAAAATTCTTTATAAAAACCTATAATGACAAGAAGCGTATCACAACAAAATATTAGTTTTGTTAACAATAAAAAACGTCAACAGAATCGGTAAAGTTGACAGTTGTTGACATTAAATCAACAAAGTAAGGTAATATATATAAGTATTATCTTATATTGATGTTCGATAAATGCTCTAATAAGTTATTAGTTAGCGATCTTTTATACAATTGACAAAAAAAAAAATGTTAATATATTCTTCGTTTATAGTGATTTATATAGATATATATTTTGGCCATCAACATAACTTTTTTTTTTAAATTGAGGTTAGGGTTTTGTTGATAGGGATTTTATTGATATGTGTTTCTTTTGCTTTTTTCAAATTTGGTAGTAATATTTCCTAATTTTGATGTTGTTGTAAAGTAAAAAAATGATCTTCTATATTTATCAAAATTTTGATTACTTTAAGGAGCATGCCCCAAATATTTCAGTAATATACATGAGATTTTATATTAGATCAAAATAAACATGATAATTTTTTTTTATTGAACTCATCAATAAAAAGGGAGAGATTATTGGTAATAGTTGAGTATATAATGCTATATATTTTTAAGAGACAGCTCATTGGGCATATATAGTAGATAGGAAAGATAGTTTGAGAAGTTGTTAGCTAATTTGTAAAATAGAATAGCCACCCAAAAAACCTATGGAGATGGGAGGAGCACATCTCATCTTATCTTTTTCAAATGAGGAAGATGAAGATTCTCATTGGTTTAATTGTTTTTATTCTTATTTGTGTTGTTGTTCTCATCATCATCGTTATTTACATATATTCTATACACTTACACGGAAGATATTTATGAAACTAGCTATCATGTCCCATCAAATATTTTAATACATTTTTATATTTGAGCTTTAGTTTATATTACGATCTTTAGGCTTCAAAATGTTATGCTTTTTATAGTTTGAATTTTGAGTTCATTTTCTATTTGATTTCTCCTACTTCAAGAGATAACTTATATTTTAAAGGGTCCACTATTTGGGTGCAAAGTTGGTTATTATAGTTTGTGGAGTTGAAAAGTTGTATTTGAGGGTTGTAAAGTATTTTTAATTTGAGTTCTAAAGTCTATTGGTCAGGCGGATTTCATTGCCTAAATCCAATTCAGATATACTAAATCGAATCTACCACAAACATTAATCTTAGTGGCAAAATTAAGTTGAACACAGGAAATACATTGGTTTCTCAAATAAATAGCTCACATGTCCAATGTAACCAAAGAGGCCAAAGGGGGGTTTGGTGATGAATTGTTGCAATAAATGAAATTACGAGAAAACAAAATGTAAAAGATAAAGGTTGTGAATCAATTAAAAAAAAAGGTCTAGTTTGGGTCACGACAAATCCTCCCTGTTCAACACAGTTGATTATAGAATTTTAATCACCATGCTTTGTTACTTAACACTCAACCAATTAAAAAACTAACCGAATTGTCTTAGATAACAAATTAGTTCAATTGAACAAGATGAAAAGGATGCATATATGTAAGTGAATTATCCCAATTGCATTGAGAATCTAGGGAACGTTAAACAGAATAATTAACTTTTAGTCTCCTAACTAATTATTTTGATCGATTCAACCTTAAGTTAGTTAGATCAATACTCATCTAATTCGATTTGCAAGCAAGCGTAACTTATTGCTTATTATAATTAACATATATACGATCAATCATAAATCATAAGTTAATCAAAGCGGTGATCACAAAATCCCCAAACGTCCGATATTATAATCAAAATCTATTGGAAACAAAACTAAATCAACAATACAACATAAAGTTAAATACGAAACTTTAAAAATACATTGAAATAGGAAAAAAAAAATCCTAAACACATAAGCCAGAAGACAATATCTTAGCCCATAATATTCATAATATAATGAACACCCAGGAATTGTATTGATACATGAACATACCAAAATAGTTGGAAAATATAAAGAGATGGTGTTGAGAGTGGGCTGGAATGACTTTTCTTTGAACTAGGTGGCAAAGTATTGCTTTTATAACATCCCGATGGAGCTGCGATGCTACGGATAGAGTCACGATGATTCAGTCGCTCAACCGAAACATTGTGTGAATCGTCTTCAGAGTATCACGATGTTGTGTGTATTCTTTCACGAGAAGGAGGCATTATGCCTTACAACAATACAACGATGCAAGGTAGAGGCATAATTAGACACTGTTCTCGTCTATTTTAGTTTTACTTCATTATTAGAGTATGGTTCAAACCTATAAAATAACAAAATAGAAACATAAAGTTCTAGAAGAATCTCAAATTTAGCAAGGTTAGAGATATCATATTTTTGGTGCTATCATCTGTGTTCGGAGGATATAGATTTTAGTATGGAAAGCTTATGTTTTGAGAGTTTGATTATTTTATCATGGGTTCAAGATATCTATGTTTAGGTGTTGATTTGTTTATCATGGAGTACTATTGAAGTATTGATATGTTAAATATCATATTTTGCAAATAAAAATAAAAAGTTTGTTTACTATGAATTGATCTTATTTGAACATAGAGAAAAGAAAATAAAAAACCTTGAATTAGGCCATGTTTAGATCGTCTTGAAAAAAGATGGTTTTCGTTAAGTCATTTTCATTTAAACACTTTATATATATATATATATATATATATAAAAAGTCAAAATAGACACTCATGTATTTGGTTATATTTCCCTAAAATTGTTTTCATATATAAGTTTTGTTTGGATTGTTGTACACTTACAAATGTTTCTATATAAAAAAAGATTAAAACTATGAATTAATAATTTTCAAAGTTGTAATTAAAAACACTTCCATTGGTCGAGTTTTGTTTTGTTTTTTTTTTCAATATATAATCGATCAAACTAGTCGTTAAAGATAGTCTTTAAAGTTTGGTCATTAGATTGTCTAAGATGATAGTTAGAGTTGACCGTTGAAGGTAGACATCGAGTCCAATCACCATAAGGGTTGACGAAGTTGGATATGGAGGTTATCATAATAGTTGTACCAAAGAGGTGATCTTCATTTGTGAGTTAGCCGTTGGAGATGGTCGTTAAATTAAAGTTGTTTGGCAGATGATGTTGTCGACAAGACAATGAATGTGGTCAAAGGATAGAGTTGTTGGAAATGTTTGAGGGATAGAAACATGAGTTTGTCTACTTTAACCACTAAATTGAATCCTCTAAAAAATTTTTTTATAATCATTCCCGAAATGCAAAGTGGGTTATAATAAGTCCCCTCAACCAAAGCCGAATTGGCAGCCCAAAAATCCTTTAAAAACTTTCTTTCAATCCTCCGTCAATAATTAGTTAAAATATGTAACAAATTATAATTAAATTAGTTTCTTTAATCTTCCATCACTATTAAAATTAATTAAAGATTAGTTTACATCATGCCTTTGGTGAAAATTGGAGGATAAAAATGTAAAATGAAAATAACAATCGATCAACCCTCGAGTCGATATTGAACCATTTTTGAAAATATCAACATGCAGAACGAAATCTAACCTTTGTAAATCTATATATTGACTTGACTGCAAGTTTATACCTATTACGTTAAAACACTTAAATTCGGAGGAAATGATTCTAAAATTTAATAATAGTAATAATAATAATGAAAAAGCCTAAACAAAGACCAAAAGAATAACCTACATTGATTTATTTGGCAATCTCAACTTTGTGTATAGTTGACTATTTCTTAATTTTTAAAGTTGAATGATATTTGGATTTTAAATTTTCATTCATGTGATATGTAGTCTTTCAAATTTTTTGAATGTACATTTTTATTTATTTTTTTATAATATGTATCTCTATATACTATTTTAAAATTTAGAATGTGTATATTCTTATTTGAAATTGAAAATTTAACTTTCGCTATCAAAATAAGCTATTTTAGTGACTGTATTTTAGAATGATTAATGACGTTAAATGTTTATATTTATAGAAATTTAAGCACATCATGTATCTTTACAATTCAAGGTTAATTTTGAGTTATTCGAAACTTAATTGAACATCTAAGTCTTTATGTAGGTTAAAATAATGAAATTTACTTTTAAAAACAATATTGCGTGACACCACATGATCACCTAAAAACATAATGTGACAAAATGGCTCTACAATGCCACCCCCAAATGCCATGACTTTGCATGATTTCTAAGCTACACGCTACAACATGTGTTGCTCCCCTAGCATCACTCTCAACGAATTTTATATATATGTTCTTTTTTAGTCAGGGGTTTTGTGGGAGAATATACTTACATTTTTCTTTTGGGTTCTAATTAAGCTTGGTTTTGCCTTTTTCTTCTCGAAGAAGAGGGAAACAGAATCAGAAAGAGAGGGAAAAACGCAGAAAAGAGGGGAAAGATTTTTTATAAGATATTATCAAGATTTTTAATAAAGATAGTGTCTCATATATTGTTTTTATAAATTCAATAGCCCCCCTTATTTGTATATAATATTTGGTGGACATCTATTAATCCATTCCTATTTAACCAGAGAATAGGTATTCAACATTGCCAAATCAATATTTCTTAGCTCTCTTAAGAAACTAGCTAAGAAACTCTCTCATAGCAAACTAAAGGGACATGGGCGGTCTTGTAGATGACAAACAAAGAAACTTTCCATCTTTTAATTATTGATTTGGAATTGTTTCCTACATGGTGAGTCATTATACATATTTCCGCTTATTACTAGAGTTGAAGGTCTTCTTTGCCTCTCTCTTCATCCCTATCTCTCCCCAAGTTATTCCGACTTTTTTATATTTGTCTATTACATATCAAGGCAAATATTTCTCCTTGAAGTTTTGAAGCAAGTTCATTCAAAGAATCCGACAAGCGTAAAGCTAATGTGCATTACGAATAGTTTCATCTCAAGAAAATTACTCAAGAGGTTTCAAAATTGGCAAGATATAATAAGAAATCTATGAGTGTATCAGAATTAATAATTTTAGATTCTAAATCTTTTTTAACAATAAAATGAATCCTATGAAGTTAGCGAGGAAAAAATGACCGATCACATAGTTCTTGTGGTGATATGATAGTGACGAATGTTGCTTCTCCCTCATCACAATCTAAAATCTCGAACACAAATCATAAAACTATCAGAAGTAGATATTAATATATAAAATAAAAATACATTTGCTATCTAATTCAATTTCTTATATTATAATATTTTAAAAAAGATAATTTTAAAAACTAAAAATATTTTATATAATGAATTTTCAGTCAGAAAAGAAAGAAAGAAAGAAAGAAAAAAAGAATGCTAAAAATGTAAGCCGAAGCCCATTGACCTGTTGGAGGCCCATCATTTTCAAAATTCAATATTCACGCTCTTAACGGTCACATTTCTCTAGGATCATCCTATTTAAAGCCCCTCCAGTTGTCACTTCATCATCTTCATCGGATCGCTTCGCTTCGTTCTTTGTGGCACCGTCAAAATTTTGTTTGGATTGAAGAAATTTTGACAGCCATGGCAGTGCCAAAATTTCTTCCATGCAAACAAAAATTTTATCTTCCTTTCGCCATGGATTTCCATACCTTGTCAAGGAGAGAGTTCCAAGCCCTAAGAGAAATAAGATTCCAGCCAATATCACTTATGTCGCCATGCCGACACTCTTGCTGCTCGATCTTCAATCTGAGTCATTTTCTTTCTTGTAGTGTTCATCTTTTGATTTTAGATTGTTTAGTTCAAGATTTTTTTTTCTGATTTCGGACTGATTGCTCTTCGTATAGGCTGAAGGAATCGAGGAGATTTTGTACGGTGATAGATCTGGAGTACCTGAACCGTTTATTGATTATGTAGTTTAAATCTTGTGATTTTGGTGATTTTGAAGCGTATAATACAATTCTACTGTATTATGAGGTAAATAAGATTTTTTTAGGGTTTTTGAAAGTTAATTTAGATATTTCGTTATTTGCTCTTGGTATAGGTTGAAGGAATCGACCAGTTTTCGAGCCTTGATAGATCTGGAGTACCTGAATCGCTGATGAAAGCAGAGGCGGAAATTCCACGAACTGCATTGAGATCTTCGAAAAGAAGGAAGGCCCTAAATGAAGCGTATAATATAATTATACTGTGTTATGAGGTAAATAGGATTTTTCCAGGGTTTTTGAAAGTTAATTTAGATATTTCGTTATTTGCTCTTGGCTAGGACGTTGATGGAATCGACCAGTTTTCGAGCCTTGATATATCTAGAGTACCTGAATCGTTGATGAAAGCAGAGGCGAAAATTCCACGAACTGCATTGAGATCTTCGAAAAGAAGAAAGGCCCTAAAAGATGAAGCGTATAATATAATTCTACTGTGTTATGAGGTAAATAAGATTTTTCTAGGGTTTTTGAAAGTTAATTTAGATATTTCTTGGTATACGAAAAGAAGAAAGGCCCTGAAAGATGAGGCAACTACCACTCGATCACATAGAGAACTTCGAAAAGAAGAAAGGCCCTCGATGATGAGGTAATTACTACTCGATCACGCCGAGGTGCATCATGAGTTTAGGGGAGATTAGAAAATGGAAAACATTACTGTCCAAATGCCGTTCAATGATATGCATCACAGTTCAGGTTTGGATTTTGTAATTTTCTTATTCTTTTCTGATTTGCATATCGATATCCTTTAGTTGAAAATTTTGATGATTGATAGCAATCGGTGCAGAACACGTGAAAGAAAATAGGGAATTAGAAAATGGAGCCAATTATTGTTCATATGTCAAGTTCGACGATATGTTAGGTTTGCCATTTTGTGATTCCGTTGTTCTTTTTTGATTTTGGAGACTGTCCTCGGTAATTTGACAATTATTATTTTATTAGTTTTTTTTTTTGCTTGCATTTAAACACACATATGGTTGTTGAAATGAGGTTCTTGAATGATTGTCGGTTTTCTTTTCAGAATAAGTGGTCTTATATTTGTGTATCTCACCGTGCAAGATGAGGTAATTACTTGGTATACGAAAAGAAGAAAGGCCCTGAAAGATGAGGCAACTACCACTCGATCACATAGAGAACTTCGAAAAGAAGAAAGGCCCTCGATGATGAGGTAATTACTACTCGATCACGCCGAGGTGCATCATGAGTTTAGGGGAGATCAGAAAATGGAAAAAATTACTGTCCAAATGCCGTTCAATGATATGCCTCACAGTTCAGGTTTGCATTTTGTAATTTTCTTATTCTTTTCTGATTTGCATATCGATATCCTTTAGTTGAAAATTTTGATGATTGATAGCAATTGGTGCAGAACACGTGAAGGAAAATAGGGAATTAGAAAATGGAGCTAATTATTGTTCATATGTCAAGTTCGACGATATGTTAGGTTTGCCATTTTGTTTTTGCGTTGTTCTTTTTTGATTTTGGAGAGTGACCTCGGTAATCTTGACAATTATTATTTTTTAGTTTTTTTTTTTTTTTGCTTGCATTTAAGCAAACATATGGTTGTTGAAATGAGGTTCTTGAATGATTGTCGGTTTTCTTTTCAGAATAAGTGGTCTTATATTTGTGTATCTCACTGTGCAAGATGAGGTAATTACTTGGTATACGAAAAGAAGAAAGACCCTCAAAGATGAGGCAACTACCACTCGATCACATAGAGAACTTCGAAAAGAAGAAGGGCCCTCGATGATGAGGTAATTACTACTCGATCACGCCGAGGTGCATCATGAGTTTAGGGGAGATCAGAAAATGGAAAAAATTACTGTCCAAATGCCGTTCAATGATATGCCTCACAGTTCAGGTTTGCATTTTGTAATTTTCTTATTCTTTTCTGATTTGCATATCGATATCCTTTAGTTGAAAATTTTGATGATTGATAGCAATTGGTGCAGAACACGTGAAAGAAAATAGGGAATTAGAAAATGGAGGCAATTATTGTTCATATGTCAATTTCGACGATATGTTAGGTTTGCCATTTTGTGATTGCGTTGTTCTTTTTTGATTTTGGAGAGTGTCCTCGGTAATCTTGACAATTATTCTTTTTTAGTTTTTTTTTTTTGCTTGCATTTAAACACACATATGGTTGTTGAAATGAGGTTCTTGAAAGATTTTCGGTTTTCTTTTCCGAATAAGTGGTCTTATATTTGTGTATCTCACTGTGCAACTTTAATACGAGGTTATTAAGGATGGAGATATAGGAGGAAGAATGGAGCTAGAAAAGTAAGGGAGAGAGTTATACTTTATCAACTTTAAGTGGTCTTATAGTTATGCTTAAGGGTAAGGGAGATAGTTCATTTTTCTTGTTTCAGCTAGAAATTATCTTGAAGTCTTAATTTTTATGTTTTTTAGTGGTGTTCTGTTAGTTAGGCTGAAGAGCAAGAACCACTAAAAGAGAAGTATTTGATTGTCCAACAAGTAATAAGCTTGTCCTCAATCATCCAACCATCTTTCTTGTAAAGAAAGAGGCTTCTCCTCTGGCAACCAAAGTCGTCCCTTGTTAACAGGTACTACCCCATTACTTTTCATGTCATTTTAATTAAGATATTTATATAAATATATATCAAAATAAATAAGATCCTCTTTTTGATATTTTTTAGAAATTAAATCTATAAATACTCATTTCATCTCTAAAATTCTGGTTTGGTTACTTTTTAAAATTCCCCCAATGTTATTACACAAATATTTGTATTATGATTATCAATAAAAATTTAAAATATTTCTTCAGGTAATAAATGAATTTCAACTACTAGAAAAAGTGTATTTTATAAAACATTTAAAATAAATTGTTGCTACTAAACAATTTTCTTTTTCTTTTTCTTTTTTTCTTTTAAGACCAAAAGTAATTATTAAACTGATTGTTCCTGTATTTTTTCCCTGAATTTTTGTCCTTCAAGTTCTATTATATATATATATATATATAAATAATAGCAGCAGTTTCTATTTCAATTAGAAGAATAAATTGATTATTTAATTTGGTCAAGAGGTTCAAAATTTACATGTGAAAAATAGATGAATCACTTTATTGAACTATTAATGCAAAATTTTGTTAGATATTTAAGCCTAAAAGTTATCTAATTATCATTAAGGTCTATTTTATTTCCTAATAATTGGGTTTATTTATTCATTTTCTTCTACTTTATCCCTCTCAATTAAATTACTAAATGAATTTTCTAAAAAACCATTACTAAATAAATCAACAATTAGTGCAGAAATCGTGAAGGAAAATATGAAATTAGAATCTGAGTCTAGGAAAACTAATGAATCAAAATGCAAATTAGATGAAGATTTGGCTTTGTAAGTTGATGAGATGGAGTCTGGAGTGAAACTCTCAGAGGAGGAACCTGAAATGGTTCTTGATGATCTGTTAAAATATAGTTACAGCAAAGAATGTTGATGATTCTAAAACAGAGGGTCTGAATAACCATCAATAATTTTTCTCCATCTGTGCATTGAGCAATATTTAGCTTATATGTTTGTATATTCTCTACATTGCTGCAACACCACTTGCTAATTTGGATATGAAATGTTCTCTGAAGATGAAAAGTAAATGAAGCTTCCAAAGATGATGATTCTGTGGAGATTCTGTCTAGAAAATAAAAGATTGTCGTTGTAAAAAACCTCACCAGATCCCCTCTCAGGTTTTTCTGTTCTTTTTTCTTTTAAATTTTGGAATTTTGCTTGTGTCATTTTTCTATATATTATTGTTTTTTTTCCTTTTATCATTTATTTTGATTTTGGAGAGCGTCCTTGGTAATTTTGATGTGATTTAAGAAAAATTAGTTTACCAGGAATCAACTTTTCAAATATTACCTTAACTCTACCTTGATAGGAGACACATGCATCTTCTAGTTTGACTTTAGTTGTGTACTTATATTGTTTTTTTAGTTTTTATGCTTGCACTTAGACAACACACATGGCTGTTGAAATGAGGATCTCGGATGATTATCGGTTTTTTCTTCAAAAGAAGTGACCTTATATTTCTGTATCTCTCTGTACAAATTTAATATGTAAATGTTAAAGAAGGAGATAAACCCAGAACGGAGAGTGAATAGGTAGAAAAGACTTCCTTTTCTCAGGTTTTTCTATTCCTCTTCTTTAAAATTTTGGAATTTTGCAGTTGTGATATTGTATATGTTATTGATCTTTCCTTTATCATTATTCATTTTGATTTTAGAGATCGTCCTTGGTAATTTTAAGGTGATTTAAGAAAAATTGGTTGTCCGGGAATCAATTTTTCTAATATTACCTTAACTTTACCTTGATAGGAGACATGTGCGTCGTCTAGTTTGACTTTAGTTGTGTACTTGTATAGTTTTTTTAGTTTTTCTGCTTGCACTTAGAGACACACATGGTTGTTGAAATGAGGATCTCGAAATATTGTCGGTTTACTTTTTCAGAAGTAGTGGCCTTATCTTTCTGTATCTCTCAGTGCAAATTTAATATGTAACCGTTAAGGAACGAGATAAACGAGGAAGAAGGGAGAGTGAATAGGTAGAAAAGGACTTCCTTTTCTCAGGTTCTTCTATTCCTCTTCTTTAAAGTTTTGGAATTTTGCAATTGTGATATTGTATATGTTATTGATCTTTCCTTTATCATTATTCATTTTGATTTTAGAGATCGTCCTCGGTAGTTTTAAGGTAATTTAAGAAAAATTGGTTGTCCGGGAATCAATTTTTCTTATATTACCTTCACTCTACCTTGATAGGCGACATGTGCATCGTCTTGTTTGACTTTAGTTGTGTACTTGTATAGTTTTTTTAGTTTTTCTGCTTGCACTTAGAGACACACATGGTTGTTGAAATGAGGATCTCGAAATATTGTCGGTTTACTTTTTCAGAAGTAGTGGCCTTATCTTTCTGTATCTCTCAGTGCAAATTTAATATGTAACCGTTAAGGAACGAGATAAACGAGGAAGAAGGGAGAGTGAATAGGTAGAAAAGGACTTCCTTTTCTCAGGTTCTTCTATTCCTCTTCTTTAAAGTTTTGGAATTTTGCAGTTGTGATATTGTATATGTTATTATTGATCTTTCCTTTATCATTATTCATTTTTATTTTAGAGATCGTCCTCGGTAGTTTTAAGTTAATTTAAGAAAAATTGGTTGTCCGGGAATCAATTTTTCTAATATTACCTTCACTCTACCTTGATAGGCGACATGTGCATCGTCTAGTTTGACTTTAGTTGTGTACTTGTATAGTTTTTTTAGTTTTTCTGCTTGCACTTAGAGACACACATGGTTGTTGAAATGAGGATCTCGAAATATTGTCGGTTTACTTTTTCAGAAGTAGTGGCCTTATCTTTCTGTATCTCTCAGTGCAAATTTAATATGTGGTTGTGTTAAGACACTCCCAGTTCCTTTTCTATTTCCTTTCAAAATTCAGATTCCAGCCCAAGAACTAAATAACAAAATAACACTAAGCTTAATAATATAGTCTCACTGAGCTTGTAGGAACACTCAAGCTTGCGAACAATACACACAGAGAAAAGGAAAAACAAAACACAATAACAAGGAATTTCTGCCCTCCTTCCTTGCTACCAACCAGCTACTTAAAACACAAAATAAACAAACGGTAACCTGTGCTGCACTCTCCCCTCTCAGGAGGTGGCTGCCCTGCCTTCTGCTTCAAAACATTCGTACCCTTCTCTGTGCCTCCTGTCCCCCTTTTAATCCCCACTACTAACGGACTGTGGGTCCCCTCTCTGGTCCCCATCCTCCTTGCTTTCTTCCCCTTCAACACGTGCCTGCTCGGGATTGGTTTCATGGTTATGATCTTCTTTGCCACTTGTCTCCCCCTCATTGGTTTCATGTTTTTTCTTATTCTTCCTATGATACGTAAATAGAATTGGTGGCCTAGCATCACTCTCCTCTTCCAAATCCACCTTGTCCTCAAGGTGGAATTCCGGAAATTGATATTTCATGTCAGTGCAACTCTCCCATGTCGCCTCGTGTGGGGGCAGTCCTTTCCAACTGATCAAGGCTTCCCATTCCCTAGTAGATGGATTCTTGCGATAGCCGTAAACCTCTTCCGGTTGTGTGATCCATTCGTGGTTTTCATTGATGTATGGAGTCAATGATTGTACGGTTTCTCCTCTTCCGACCGCTTTCTTCAACTGGGATACATGGAACACGGGGTGGATAGCAGCCTCAGCGGGTAGTTCAAGTCTATATGCCACCTTCCCGATCCTTTCTAAGACTCGATACGGTCCGAAATACTTTGGAGACAGCTTTTCATTTCTTTTCTTTCTGATGGATGCCTGTCTGTAAGGACGCAATTTGAGAAACACCATGTCCCCTTCCTGAAATTCTACTTCCCTTCGTTTACTGTCAGCTTGTTTCTTCATCCGTTCTTGTGCTAGTTTCAAGTGTTCCTTCAAGGCCCCCAGCGTTATATCCCTGTCTTTCAGCTGCTGGTCTAGCGTTGAATTAGGTGTCTCCATATCTCCATAATAAATCAAGGGAGGAGGTAAACGTCCATAGACGGCTTGAAAAGGAGTAATTCCAATCGAACTATGATAGGTTGTATTGTACCAGTATTCGGCCCAATGTAACCACTGGCTCCACTCCTGTGGTTTTTCCCCACAAAAGCACCTCAAGTATGTCTCGACACTTTTATTTACCACCTCGGTCTGCCCATCCGATTGGGGGTGATATGAGGAGCTCCTGTTCAGCTTAGTACCTGCCAGACGGAAGAGTTCCTTCCAGAAATGGCTTAGGAAAACCTTGTCCCTGTCGGACACTATAGACCTCGGGTACCCATGGAGTCTGACCACTTCCTTTATAAATGTTTCAGCCACCATCTTGGCCGTAAACGGATGCTTCAGCAGCAGGAAATGACTATATTTACTCAACCTATCCACCACCACCAGGATCACATCCCATCCCTTGGATTTTGGTAGTCCTTCAATGAAGTCCATGGAGATATCACTCCATATTGCATCTGGAATTTCTAAAGGCATCAGTAGCCCTGCTGGGGTTAAGGCTGATGACTTGTTTCGTTGGCAGATGGCACACTCTTCACAGTACCGCATAACATCCCTTTTCATTCCCTTCCAATAAATTTCCCCAGTCAGCCGCTTATAAGTTCTTAAGAACCCCGAGTGTCCTCCGAACACAGAGTCATGGTAGGTGTGCAATATCGTGGGAAGCAAGGTGGATTTGTTTGAGACTACCAATCTTCCCTTAAACTTCAGCACCCCCTGCTGCAGGGTGTAATGGGGTATCTCCATCCCTTGTTCTTCGATCAACCGGATGATTTCTCGCAGCGCTGGATCTTGCCTGGTTTCTTCTTTGAGGATCTCTACATCTATCAAAGCAGGAGCTGTAATTTGGTTCAGTTGTGCTGTTGGAGTTATCCTGGATAAGGCGTCGGCTGCTTTGTTTTCCAGCCCGGGTTGGTAAACTACCTCAAACGAATACCCCAAGAGTTTTGCTACCCACTTCTGGTATTGGGGCTGCACCACCCGTTGTTCCAACAAATACTTCAGCGATCTTTGGTCTGTCTTTACCGTGAACTTCCTTCCCAGTAGGTATGGCCGCCATCTCTGGACTGCAAGGACTACGGCAATTAATTCTCTTTCGTACACTGGCCTTGATCTGTCTCGAATACTCAAAGTTTTACTGAAATACGCCACCGGCTTCCGGCATTGAGTCAGCACAGCCCCCACTCCGAACCCTGAAGCATCGGATTCAATTTCGAAAGGCAGGCTGAAGTCGGGCATAGTGAGTACCGGAAGAGTCATCATGGCTCTCTTAAGTTTACCAAAAGCTGCCTCCTCTTCTTCACCCCATTTGTACGCACCTTTCTTAAGCAGCTGGGTAAGTGGCGCGGCTATTGTTCCATAATTCTTAACAAAACGCCGGTAGTAGCCCGTCAGTCCTAGGAAGCCCCTAACTTCCCGCACATTAGCCGGAGTTGGCCATTCACTCACTGCCCGTATCTTTTCTGGATCTGCTTCGATACCTTGTTCCGAAATGAAATGCCCCAAGTAACTAATCCGCGGTTTTGCAAAGCTGCATTTCTCCATATTCACATATAACTCCTTTTCTTGGAGTAATCCTAGGACCACTTCTAAGTGCTGGAGGTGCTCTTCCATCCCTTGGCTATACACTAAAATATCATCGAAGAATACCAGCACAAACCTTCTCAAATACGGCTTAAACACTTGATTCATCAGGGCTTGAAAAGTCGAGGGAGCATTGGTTAATCCAAACGGCATCACCAGGAATTCATAATGCCCTTCATGCGTTCTGAACGCGGTCTTCTCGATGTCTTCTGGGCACATTCTTATTTGATGATAACCGGCTTTGAGATCGATTTTAGAAAACACACTAGCCCCCTTCAATTCATCAAACAATTCTTCTATCACCGGTATAGGGAACTTGTCGGGGATCGTGACGTTGTTCAATGCCCGATAGTCTACACAGAACCGCCAGCTTCCGTCTCTCTTTCTCACTAACAGAACCGGGCTGGAGTACGGGCTTTTGCTCGGACGAATAATCCCTGAGGTCAACATCTCATCCACCAGTCTTTCCATTTCTTCCTTTTGATGATGCGCGTACCGGTATGGCCTTACGTTGACTGGATCAGCTCCACTCTTCAAGTAAATATGGTGATCAATGCCACGCTGGGGTGGGAGTGTTGAGGGCCATTCAAACACGCGAGCAAACCGCTGGAGCAGGGCTGCTATTGGTTCCGCGTTCATCTCCCCTGGCTCTCTATCCTGTTCATACTCTTCCAACGGCCCACACTCTAGGGTTCTGCACTCCACGAGGAACCCCTGATCATCAGCTCCCCACGATTTCATCAGATTCTTCAAACTTACTCGAGCTTTGGTAAGGCTCGGATCCCCTCGTATCACCACCTTCTTCCCCTGATGATGGAATGTCAACACCAGCCTTTTCCAGTCGACTTCGGTCACTCCCAGAGAGTGGAGCCACTGCATCCCTAGGATCATGTCTACTCCTCCCAGCTGCAGAGGTAGGAAGCTATCTGTCACCTTCCAACCTTCCAAGTGCACCTCGACATCCTGGCACACCCCCTTCCCTTTGACTGCTGTTCCCGACCCCAGGATCACTCCATAGTTCGGTGTCTCCTGCAATGTTACTCCCAATCTGGTCACCAAATCTTCCGCAATGAAGTTGTGTGTCGCCCCACAGTCGATCAGAATCACTACCTCTTCTCCTCCTACCTTTCCCTTGACCTTCATAGTCCCCGGGTTATTCAATCCCACCACGGAGTTAAGCGACAATTCGATGTTTAAGTTCTCCACGCCTTGCACGTCTACTTGTTTCATCTCAGCCTCCGCATCAAAGAATTCCTCCTCCACAATCTCTAACTCTTCCCCTCCTTCTTTGACTACGAGCATCCGGAGCTCCTTATGTTCTTTCAATTTGCATCGATGCCCTGCAAAGTACTTCTCCCCACAACGGAAACACAAGCCCTTTTCTCTTCGAGCTTGGAACTCTGCGTCAGACAACCTTTTCGTGGGCCCTTCCCGTCGGTTATCCCCCGTAGCTACCTCTCTCAGGGTGATCGTTCTCATTGGCCAACTTCCACTGGTCGTTCCTTCTTTCGTGGCTGTCGCTATGGTGTTCTTAGTTTGCAGGGGTTTATGGCCCGTTTTACTATCGTAGGCACTGATCAGCCCACATTCCCTTCGGACCATTTCCCTATTTTCTATCTTCAAAGCCAGCTTCATCATCTGGGCCAGCCCAGTGGGCTCCAGGGTTTCTACTTCAGACTTCAACCATGGGCTTAACCCGTTCATAAACGTTTCTTCTAACACCACCGTAGGTAGGGAAGCCACCGGAGCCAGTAGCTTGTCGAAACGATTCCGGTACTCCTCGACTGTGGTCTCCTGCTTGATCGTTAAGAACCTGCCCACCAACGTTCCTTCCCTGGTCGCTCGGAACCTCACCAGCATTTTCTGTTTTAAATCATCCCAGCCGGCAAAAGCTTCCCGCTCTTCTTGTGATCGGTACCAATCCAACGCAGGCCCATCGAAACTGATCACCGCCACCGTGAGTTTCTCTGAATCCGTCAGGTTGTGTATCTTAAAATATCGGTCTGCTCGGAAAAGCCATGAGTCGGGTTCGGTTCCATCGAATACTGGCATCTCCACCTTCTTAAACTTACTCCGATCTACTGATCGCTCTTCCTCTGTTTTCGTTTCCAGCTTCGGCTCTTCAACCATCGCTAGAGGTGACGCCTCTGCCATGGTGACCTTGCTAGTAGATCCTTCTTCTATCTTTCGTTCGGGAGAATCTTCTTTAACGATTCCTTCAATGTACTTCAATATCACCTGCTGCTGTTGCGCCTGTTTGTCGATTTGAGAGTTCATTTCCGCGATGCTTTTGGCTAACAAGGCTATATTCTCCTCTATCACCGGTAGCCTTTTCATTTCCAACTCCACCGTCTCCAACCTTTCTTCCACTGCTTTCGTCATGGATACGTTTTGCCCAGGTATGATGCTCTGATACCAAAATGTTAAGACACTCCCAGTTCCTTTTCTATTTCCTTTCAAAATTCAGATTCCAGCCCAAGAACTAAATAACAAAATAACACTAAGCTTAATAATATAGTCTCACTGAGCTTGTAGGAACACTCAAGCTTGCGAACAATACACACAGAGAAAAGGAAAAACAAAACACAATAACAAGGAATTTCTGCCCTCCTTCCTTGCTACCAACCAGCTACTTAAAACACAAAATAAACAAACGGTAACCTGTGCTGCACTCTCCCCTCTCAGGAGGTGGCTGCCCTGCCTTCTGCTTCAAAACATTCGTACCCTTCTCTGTGCCTCCTGTCCCCCTTTTAATCCCCACTACTAACGGACTGTGGGTCCCCTCTCTGGTCCCCATCCTCCTTGCTTTCTTCCCCTTCAACACGTGCCTGCTCGGGATTGGTTTCATGGTTATGATCTTCTTTGCCACTTGTCTCCCCCTCATTGGTTTCATGTTTTTTCTTATTCTTCCTATGATACGTAAATAGAATTGGTGGCCTAGCAGGTTGTTAAGGAACGAGATAAACGAGGAAGAAGGGAGAGTGAATAGGTAGAAAAAGACTTCCTTTTCTCAGGTTCTTCTATTCCTCTTCTTTAAAGTTTTGGAATTTTGCTCTTGTGATATTGTATATGTTATTGATCTTTCCTTTATCATTATTCATTTTGATTTTAAAGATCGTCCTCGGTAGTTTTAAGGTGATTTAAGAAAAATTGGTTGTCCGGGAATCAATTTTTCTAATATTACCTTAACTCTACCTTGATAGGCGACATGTGCATCGTCTTGGTTGACTTTAGTTGGTACTTGTATAGTCTTTTTAGTTTTTCTGCTTGCACTTAGAAACACACATGGTTGTTGAAATGAGGATCTCGAAATATTGTCGGTTTACTTTTTCAGAAGTAGTGGCCTTATCTTTCTGTATCTCTCAGTGCAAATTTAATATGTGGTTGTTAAGGAACGAGATAAACGAGGAAGAAGGGAGAGTGAATAGGTAGAAAAAGACTTCCTTTTCTCAGGTTCTTCTATTCCTCTTCTTTAAAGTTTTGGAATTTTGCTCTTGTGATATTGTATATGTTATTGATCTTTCCTCTATGATTATTCATTTTGATTTTAGAGATCGTCCTCGGTAGTTTTAAGGTAATTTAAGAAAAATTGGTTGTCCGGGAATCAATTTTTCTAATATTACCTTCACTCTACCTTGATAGGCGACATGTGCATCGTCTGGTTTGACTTTAGTTGTGTATTTGTATAGTTTTTTTAGTTTTTCTGCTTGCACTTACAGACACACATGGTTGTTGAAATAAGGATCTCGAATATTGTCGGTTTACTTTTTTCAGAAGTAGTGGCCTTATCTTTCTGTATCTCTCAGTGCAAATTTAATATGTGGTTGTTAAGGAACGAGATAAACGAGGAAGAAGGGAGAGTGAATAGGTAGAAAAGACTTCCTTTTCTCAGGTTCTTCTATTCCTCTTCTTTAAAGTTTTGGAATTTTGCTCTTGTGATCTTGTATATGTTATTGATCTTTCCTTTATCATTATTCATTTTGATTTTAGAGATCGTCCTCGGTAGTTTTAAGGTGATTTAAGAAAAATTGGTTGTCCGGGAATCAATTTTTCTAATATTACCTTAACTCTACCTTGATAGGCGACATGTGCATTGTCTAGTTTGACTTTAGTTGTGTACTTGTATAGGTTTTTAGTTTTTCTGCTTGCACTTAGAGACACACATGGTTGTTGAAATGAGGATCTCGAAATATTGTCGGTTTACTTTTTCAGAAGTAGTGGCTTTATCTTTCTGTATCTCTCAGTGCAAATTTAATATGTGGTTGTTAAGGAACGAGATAAACGAGGAAGAAGGGAGAGTGAATAGGTAGAAAATACTTCCTTTTCTCAGGTTCTTCTATTCCTCTTCTTTAAAGTTTTGGAATTTTGCAGTTGTGATATTGTATATGTTATTGATCTTTCCTTTATCATTATTCATTTTGATTTTAAAGATCGTCCTCGGTAGTTTTAAGGTGATTTAAGAAAAATTGGTTGTCCGGGAATCAATTTTTCTAATATTAACTTAACTCTACCTTGATAGGCGACATGTGCATCGTCTAGTTTGACTTTAGTTGGTACTTGTATAGTTTTTTTAGTTTTTCTGCTTGCACTTAGAAACACACATGGTTGTTGAAATGAGGATCTCGAAATATATTCGGTTTACTTTTTCAGAAGTAGTGGCCTTATCTTTCTGTATCTCTCAGTGCAAAGTTAATATGTGGTTGTTAAGGAACGAGATAAACGAGGAAGAAGGAAGAGTGAATACGTAGAAAACACTTCCTTTTCTCAGGTTCTTCTATTCCTCTTCTTTAAAGTTTTGGAATTTTGCTCTTGTCATATTGTATATGTTATTGATATTTCCTTTATGATTCATTTTGATTTTAGAGATCGTCCTCGGTAGTTTTAAGGTGATTTAAGAAAAATTGGTTGTCCGGGAATCAATTTTTCTAATATTACCTTAACTCTACCTTGATAGGCGACATGTGCATCGTCTTGTTTGACTTTAGTTGTGTAGTTGTATAGTTTTTTTAGTTTTTCTGCTTGCACTTAGAGACACACATGGTTGTTGAAATGAGGATCTCGAAATATTGTCGGTTTACTTTTTCAGAAGTAGTGGCCTTATCTTTCTGTATCTCTCAGTGCAAATTTAATATGTGGTTGTTAAGGATCGAGATAAACGAGGAAGAAGGGAGAGTGAATAGGTAGAAAAAGACTTCCTTTTCTCAGGTTCTTCTATTCCTCTTCTTTAAAGTTTTGGAATTTTGCAATTGTGATATTGTATATGTTATTGATCTTTCCTTTATCATTATTCATTTTGATTTTAGAGATCGTCCTCGGTAGTTTTAAGGTAATTTAAGAAAAATTGGTTGTCCGGGAATCAATTTTTCTTATATTACCTTCACTCTATCTTGATAGGCGACATGTGCATCGTCTTGTTTGACTTTAGTTGTGTACTTGTATAGTTTTTTTAGTTTTTCTGCTTGCACTTAGAGACACACATGGTTGTTGAAATGAGGATCTCGAAATATTGTCGGTTTACTTTTTCAGAAGTAGTGGCCTTATCTTTCTGTATCTCTCAGTGCAAAGTTAATATGTGGTTGTTAAGGAACGAGATAAACGAGGAAGAAGGAAGAGTGAATACGTAGAAAACACTTCCTTTTCTCAGGTTCTTCTATTCCTCTTCTTTAAAGTTTTGGAATTTTGCTCTTGTCATATTGTATATGTTATTGATATTTCCTTTATGATTCATTTTGATTTTAGAGATCGTCCTCGGTAGTTTTAAGGTGATTTAAGAAAAATTGGTTGTCCGGGAATCAATTTTTCTAATATTACCTTAACGACCTTGATAGGCGACATGTGCATCGTCTTGTTTGACTTTAGTTGTGTAGTTGTATAGTTTTTTTAGTTTTTCTGCTTGCACTTAGAGACACACATGGTTGTTGAAATGAGGATCTCGAAATATTGTCGGTTTACTTTTTCAGAAGTAGTGGCCTTATCTTTCTGTATCTCTCAGTGCAAATTTAATATGTGGTTGTTAAGGATCGAGATAAACGAGGAAGAAGGGAGAGTGAATAGGTAGAAAAAGACTTCCTTTTCTCAGGTTCTTCTATTCCTCTTCTTTAAAGTTTTGGAATTTTGCAATTGTGATATTGTATATGTTATTGATCTTTCCTTTATCATTATTCATTTTGATTTTAGAGATCGTCCTCGGTAGTTTTAAGGTAATTTAAGAAAAATTGGTTGTCCGGGAATCAATTTTTCTTATATTACCTTCACTCTACCTTGATAGGCGACATGTGCATCGTCTTGTTTGACTTTAGTTGTGTACTTGTATAGTTTTTTTAGTTTTTCTGCTTGCACTTAGAGACACACATGGTTGTTGAAATGAGGATCTCGAAATATTGTCGGTTTACTTTTTCAGAAGTAGTGGCCTTATCTTTCTGTATCTCTCAGTGCAAAGTTAATATGTGGTTGTTAAGGAACGAGATAAACGAGGAAGAAGGAAGAGTGAATACGTAGAAAACACTTCCTTTTCTCAGGTTCTTCTATTCCTTTTCTTTAAAGTTTTGGAATTTTGCTCTTGTCATATTGTATATGTTATTGATCTTTCCTTTATCATTATTCATTTTGATTTTAGAGATCGTCCTCGGTAGTTTTAAGGTGATTTAAGAAAAATTGGTTGTCCGGGAATCAATTTTTCTAATATTACCTTAACTCTACCTTGATAGGCGACATGTGCATCGTCTAGTTTGACTTTAGTTGTGGACTTGTATAGTTTTTTTAGTTTTTCTGCTTGCACTTAGAGACACACATGGTTGTTGAAATGAGGATCTCGAAATATTGTCGGTTTACTTTTTAAGAAGTAGTGGCCTTATCTTTCTGTATCTCTCAGTGCAAAGTTAATATGTGGTTGTTAAGGAACGAGATAAACGAGGAAGAAGGAAGAGTGAATACGTAGAAAACACTTCCTTTTCTCAGGTTCTTCTATTCCTTTTCTTTAAAGTTTTGGAATTTTTCTCTTGTCATATTGTATATGTTATTGATCTTTCCTTTATCATTATTCATTTTGATTTTAGAGATCGTCCTCGGAAGTTTTAAGGTGATTTAAGAAAAATTGGTTGTCCGGGAATCAATTTTTCTAATATTAACTTAACTCTACCTTGATAGGCGACATGTGCATCGTCTAGTTTGACTTTAGTTGGTACTTGTATAGTTTTTTTAGTTTTTCTGCTTGCACTTAGAAACACACATGGTTGTTGAAATGAGGATCTCGAAATATATTCGGTTTACTTTTTCAGAAGTAGTGGCCTTATCTTTCTGTATCTCTCAGTGCAAAGTTAATATGTGGTTGTTAAGGAACGAGATAAACGAGGAAGAAGGAAGAGTGAATACGTAGAAAACACTTCCTTTTCTCAGGTTCTTCTATTCCTCTTCTTTAAAGTTTTGGAATTTTGCTCTTGTCATATTGTATATGTTATTGATATTTCCTTTATGATTCATTTTGATTTTAGAGATCGTCCTCGGTAGTTTTAAGGTGATTTAAGAAAAATTGGTTGTCCGGGAATCAATTTTTCTAATATTACCTTAACTCTACCTTGATAGGCGACATGTGCATCGTCTTGTTTGACTTTAGTTGTGTAGTTGTATAGTTTTTTTAGTTTTTCTGCTTGCACTTAGAGACACACATGGTTGTTGAAATGAGGATCTCGAAATATTGTCGGTTTACTTTTTCAGAAGTAGTGGCCTTATCTTTCTGTATCTCTCAGTGCAAATTTAATATGTGGTTGTTAAGGATCGAGATAAACGAGGAAGAAGGGAGAGTGAATAGGTAGAAAAAGACTTCCTTTTCTCAGGTTCTTCTATTCCTCTTCTTTAAAGTTTTGGAATTTTGCAATTGTGATATTGTATATGTTATTGATCTTTCCTTTATCATTATTCATTTTGATTTTAGAGATCGTCCTCGGTAGTTTTAAGGTAATTTAAGAAAAATTGGTTGTCCGGGAATCAATTTTTCTTATATTACCTTCACTCTACCTTGATAGGCGACATGTGCATCGTCTTGTTTGACTTTAGTTGTGTACTTGTATAGTTTTTTTAGTTTTTCTGCTTGCACTTAGAGACACACATGGTTGTTGAAATGAGGATCTCGAAATATTGTCGGTTTACTTTTTCAGAAGTAGTGGCCTTATCTTTCTGTATCTCTCAGTGCAAAGTTAATATGTGGTTGTTAAGGAACGAGATAAACGAGGAAGAAGGAAGAGTGAATACGTAGAAAACACTTCCTTTTCTCAGGTTCTTCTATTCCTTTTCTTTAAAGTTTTGGAATTTTGCTCTTGTCATATTGTATATGTTATTGATCTTTCCTTTATCATTATTCATTTTGATTTTAGAGATCGTCCTCGGAAGTTTTAAGGTGATTTAAGAAAAATTGGTTGTCCGGGAATCAATTTTTCTAATATTAACTTAACTCTACCTTGATAGGCGACATGTGCATCGTCTAGTTTGACTTTAGTTGTGGACTTGTATAGTTTTTTTAGTTTTTCTGCTTGCACTTAGAGACACAGATGGTTGTTGAAATGAGGATCTCGAAATATTGTCGGTTTACTTTTTCAGAAGTAGTGGCCTTATCTTTCTGTATCTCTCAGTGCAAAGTTAATATGTGGTTGTTAAGGAACGAGATAAACGAGGAAGAAGGAAGAGTGAATACGTAGAAAACACTTCCTTTTCTCAGGTTCTTCTATTCCTTTTCTTTAAAGTTTTGGAATTTTGCTCTTGTCATATTGTATATGTTATTGATCTTTCCTTTATCATTATTCATTTTGATTTTAGAGATCGTCCTCGGAAGTTTTAAGGTGATTTAAGAAAAATTGGTTGTCCGGGAATCAATTTTTCTAATATTACCTTAACTCTACCTTGATAGGTGACATGTGCATCGTCTAGTTTGACTTTAGTTGTGGACTTGTATAGTTTTTTTAGTTTTTCTGCTTGCACTTAGAGACACACATGGTTGTTGAAATGAGGATCTCGAAATATTGTCGGTTTACTTTTTCAGAAGTAGTGGCCTTATCTTTCTGCATCTCTCAGTGCAAATTTAATGTGTGGTTGTTAAGGAACGAGATAAACGAGGAAGAAGGGAGAGTGAATAGGTAGAAAAAGACTTCCTTTTCTCAGCTTCTTCTATTCCTCTTCTTTAAAGTTTTGGAATTTTGCAGTTGTGATATTGTATATGTTATTGATCTTTCCTTTATCATTATTCATTTTGATTTTAGAGATCGTCCTCGGTAGTTTTAAGGTAATTTAAGAAAAATTGGTTGTCCGGGAATCAATTTTTCTAATATTACCTTCACTCTACCTTGATAGGCGACATGTTTCGTCTGGTTTGACTTTAGTTGTGTACTTGTATAGTTTTTTTAGTTTTTCTGCTTGCACTTAGAGACACACACACATGGTTGTTGAAATGAGGATCTCGAAATATTGTCGGTTTACTTTTTCAGAAGTAGTGGCCTTATCTTTCTGTATCTCTCAGTGCAAATTTAATATGTGGTCGTTAAGGAACGAGATAAACGAGGAAGAAGGGAGAGTGAAAAGGTAGAAAATTCTTCCTTTTCTCAGGTTCTTCTATTCCTCTTGTTTAAAGTTTTGGAATTTTGCTCTTGTAATATTGTATATGTTATTGATCTTTCCTTTATCATTATTCATTTTGATTTTAAAGATCATACTCGGTAGTTTTAAGGTGATTTAAGAAAAATTGGTTGTCCGGGAATCAATTTTTCTAATATTACCTTAACTCTACCTTGATAGGCGACATGTGCATCGTCTAGGTTGACTTTAGTTGGTACTTGTATAGTTTTTTTAGTTTTTCTGCTTGCACTTAGAAACACACATGGTTGTTGAAATGAGGATCTCGAAATATTGTCGGTTTACTTTTTCAGAAGTAGTGGCCTTATCTTTCTGTATCTCTCAGTGCAAAGTTAATATGTGGTTGTTAAGGAACGAGATAAACGAGGAAGAAGGGAGAGTGAATAGGTAGAAAATACTTCCATTTCTCAGGTTCTTCTATTCCTCTTCTTTAAAGTTTTGGAATTTTGCTCCTGTGATATTGTATATGTTATTGATCTTTCCTTTATCATTATTCATTTTGATTTTAAAGATCGTCCTCGGTAGTTTTAAGGTGATTTAAGAAAAATTGGTTGTCCGGGAATCAATTTTTCTAATATTACCTTAACTCTACCTTGATAGGCGACATGTGCATCGTCTAGGTTGACTTTAGTTGGTACTTGTATAGTTTTTTTAGTTTTTCTGCTTGCACTTAGAAACACACATGGTTGTTGAAATGAGGATCTCGAAATATTGTCGGTTTACTTTTTCAGAAGTAGTGGCCTTATCTTTCTGTATCTCTCAGTGCAAATTGAATATGTGGTTGTTAAGGAACGAGATAAACGAGGAAGAAGGGAGAGTGAATAGGTAGAAAATACTTCCTTTTCTCAGGTTCTTCTATTCCTCTACTTTAAAGTTTTGGAATTTTGCTCGTGTGATATTGTATATGTTATTGATCTTTCCTTTATCATTATTCATTTTGATTTTAAAGATCGTCCTCGGTAGTTTTAAGGTGATTTAAGAAAAATTGGTTGTCCGGGAATCAATTTTTCTAATATTACCTTAACTCTACCTTGATAGGCGACATGTGCATCGTCTAGGTTGACTTTAGTTGGTACTTGTATAGTTTTTTTAGTTTTTATGCTTGCACTTAGAAACACACATGGTTTTTGAAATGAGGATCTCGAAATATTGTCGGTTTACTTTTTCAGAAGTAGTGGCCTTATCTTTCTGTATCTCTCAGTGCAAAGTTAATATGTGGTTGTTAAGGAACGAGATAAACGAGGAAGAAGGAAGAGTGAATACGTAGAAAACACTTCCTTTTCTCAGGTTCTTCTATTCCTTTTCTTTAAATTTTTGGAATTTTGCTCTGGTCATATTGTATATGTTATTGATCTTTCCTTTATCATTATTCATTTTGATTTTAGAGATCGTCCTCGGTAGTTTTAAGGTGATTTAAGAAAAATTGGTTGTCCGGGAATCAATTTTTCTAATATTACCTTAACTCTACCTTGATAGGCGACATGTGCATCGTCTAGGTTGACTTTAGTTGGTACTTGTATAGTTTTTTTAGTTTTTCTGCTTGCACTTAGAAACACACATGGTTGTTGAAATGAGGATCTCGAAATATTGTCGGTTTACTTTTTCAGAAGTAGTGGCCTTATCTTTCTGCATCTCTCAGTGCAAATTTAATGTGTGGTTGTTAAGGAATGAGATAAACGAGGAAGAAGGGAGAGTGAATAGGTAGAAAAAGACTTCCTTTTCTCAGGTTCTTCTATTCCTCTTCTTTAAAGTTTTGGAACTTTGCAGTTGTGATATTGTATATGTTATTGATCTTTCCTTTATCATTATTCATTTTGATTTTAGAGATCGTCCTTGGTAATTTTAAGGTGATTTAAGAAAAATTGGTTGTCCGGGAATCAATTTTTCTAATATTACCTTAACTGTACCTTGATAGGAGACATGTGCGTCGTCTAGTTTGACTTTAGTTGTGTACTTGTATAGTTTTTTTAGTTTTTCTGCTTGCACTTAGAGACACACATGGTTGTTGAAATGAGGATCTCGAAATATTGTCGGTTTACTTTTTCAGAAGTAGTGGCCTTATCTTTCTGCATATCTCAGTGCAAATTTAATGTGTGGTTGTTAAGGAACGAGATAAACGAGGAAGAAGGGAGAGTGAATAGGTAGAAAATACTTCCTTTTCTCAGGTTCTTCTATTCCTCTTCTTTAAAGTTTTGGAATTTTGCTCGTGTGATATTGTATATGTTATTGATCTTTCCTTTATCATTATTCATTTTGATTTTAAAGATCGTCCTCGGTAGTTTTAAGGTGATTTAAGAAAAATTGGTTGTCCGGGAATCAATTTTTCTAATATTACCTTAACTCTACCTTGATAGGCGACATGTGCATCGTCTAGGTTGACTTTAGTTGGTACTTGTATAGTTTTTTTAGTTTTTATGCTTGCACTTAGAAACACACATGGTTGTTTAAATGAGGATCTCGAAATATTGTCGGTTTACTTTTTCAGAAGTAGTGGCCTTATCTTTCTGTATCTCTCAGTGCAAAGTTAATATGTGGTTGTTAAGGAACGAGATAAACGAGGAAGAAGGAAGAGTGAATACGTAGAAAACACTTCCTTTTCTCAGGTTCTTCTATTCCTTTTCTTTAAAGTTTTGGAATTTTGCTCTTGTCATATTGTATATGTTATTGATCTTTCCTTTATCATTATTCATTTTGATTTTAGAGATCGTCCTCGGTAGTTTTAAGGTGATTTAAGAAAAATTGGTTGTCCGGGAATCAATTTTTCTAATATTACCTTAACTCTACCTTGATAGGAGACCACATGTGCATCATCTAGTTTGACTTTAGTTGTGTACTTATATAGTTTTTTTTTTTTTTTGTTTTTCTGCTTGCACTTAGAGACACACATGGTTTTTGAAATGAGGGAGGATCTTGAAATATTGTCGGTTTACTTTTTCAGAAGTAGTTACCTTATACTGTATCTCTCTGTTCAAATTTAATATGTAGTTGTTAAGGAAGGAGATAAATGAGGAAGAAGGTAGAGAGAAGGTAGAAAAGACAGAATTTCTTTTCTTAGGTTTGTCTATTCCTTTTCTTTAATATTTTGGAATTTTGCTTGGGTAATATTTGCATATATTATTGCTTCTTTCCTTTATTATCATTATTCATGGTCGTCCACGGTAATTTTGAGGTGATTTAAGAAAAATTGGTTGTCCGGGAATCAATTTTTCTATATTACCTTAACTCTACCTTGATAGGAGACGTGCATCTTCTAGTTTTACTTTAGTTGTGTAATTTTATTGTTTTTTCAGTTTTTCTGTTTACACTTAGACACGCACATGGCTGTTGAAATGAGTATCTCGAAAGGTTGTTGATTTTTTCTTTCAAAAGAAGTGACCTTATATTTCTGTATCTCTTTGTGCAAATTTAATATGTAGTAGTTAAGGAATGAGATAAAGGAGGAAGGGAGATTGAATAGGTAGAAAAGACTTTTTTTCTCACGTTTTTCTATTCCTCTTCTTTAAAATTTTGGAATTTTTCTTGTGTGATATTTGTATATATTATTGATCTTTCCTTGTTCATTATTAATTTTGATTTTAGAGATCGTCCGTGGTAATTTTGAGGTGATTTAAGAAAAATTGGTTGTCCGGGAATCAATTTTTCTAATATTACCTTAACCCTACCTTGATAGGAGACATGTGCATCTTCTAGTTTGACTTTAGTTGTGTACTTGTATTGTTTTTTTAGTTTTTCTGCTTGCACTTAGAGACACACATGGTTGTTGAAATGAGGATCTCGAAAGATTGTTGATTTTCTTTCTCAGAAGTAATAACCTTATATTTCTGTATCTCTGTGTGCAAATTTAATATGTAGTAGTTAAGGAAGGAGATAAATGAGGAAGAAGTTAGAGAGAAAAGGTGGAAAAGACAGACTTCCTTTTCTTATGTTTTTTTTATTGTCTTTCTTTAATATTTTGGAATTTTGCTTGTGTGATATTTGTATATATTATTGCTTCTTTCCTTTATCATTATTCATTTTTATTTTAGAGATCGTCCTTGGTAGTTTTGAGGTGATTTAAAAAAATTGATTGTCCGGAAATCAATTTTTCTATATTACCTTAACTCGGAGACACCTGCATCGTCTAGTTTGACTTTAGTTGTGTACTTTATATAGTGTTTTTAGTTTTTCTGCTTGCACTTAGATGTACACATGGTTGTTGAAATTAGGATCTCGAAAGATTGTTTTTTTTTTTTTTCATAAGAAGTGACCTTATATTTCTGTATCTCTTTGGGCAAATTATCAAGGACATAAATGAGGAAGAAGGTAGAGAGAAAAGGTAGAAAAGACAGACTTTGTTTTCTCTCTATTCTTTTTCTTTAATATTTTGGAATTTTGCTCGTGTGATGTTTGTATATATTATTGTCTTTCCTTTATAATGATTCATTTTGATTTTAGAGATTGTCTTTGGTAATTTTGAGTTAAGAAAAATTGGTTGTCCGGGAATCAATTTTTCTATATTACTTTTAACTCTATCTTGATAGGAAACATGTGCATCTTTTAGTTTGACTTTAGTTGTGTACTCTATATAGTTTTTTTAGTTTTCTGCTTGCACTTAGACATACTCATGGTTATTGAAATGAAAATCTGTTTTTCAGGAATCAATTTTTCTATATTGGATTATCTCCACCTTGATAGAAAACATGTTGGGTCTTTCTTTGGCCTTTGTAGTCTTCTAGTTTCTTTTAGTTGGTTCGTTCTTTTTTTTTTTTTTTTGCTTAATTCTAAATTTTTGCTTAATTCTAAATCTGACTCATTTGGTTATGACAATGGAAATGATGTTAAATTTATTTCTCTTGTTGGAGAGTGTAGATTTTATTTTCTGTTAAATTTATTTCTCTTGTTGGAGAGTGTAGACTTTATTTTCTTTTGGCCTTTGTTATTTGCACAGGGGTTCGAAAAGTTCTAACCCCTACCCTCTTTCTTATGTGACATTGTTTTAGTTTTTGTTGGTTGTTGTCCCATTGAACTATTGGATTGTTCAGAATAATTGTTACTATTTCTTATAGCCCATAAAGAACCATTTCTGATGGGTTGTTTCTAATTTAACTATTGCATTGTTTTGAAATTTTAAGTTTCTCCTTTTTCTAATCCATTGTTGCGCAGTCTTTTTCCGTGACATCTTTAATTTAGATTTATAATCTTTTTAGCTTGTTTTGGATCTTTTATTGTCTTTTTGTCATGCGTTGATTTTTTAATGAGACATTTATAATTCAGATTTATTATCTTTTAACTTGCTTGCAATTTGAATTATATATGGATTGTGTTTTGAAGTTTTGAGTTTTTTATTTTCTATTTTTGATCATTTGGGGTGAGATATGAGACATTTTTAATTTAGGTTTATCTTTTAGCTTACATTATGGATGGTTATGGAACAGTTTGTTTTTTTTTTTTTGGTTTTTTGTTCTTCGTCATAATGTCTCTTTATGAGAAATTTTTTATCTTATTGCTTGCTAATAATTTAGGTTTATTATCTTATTGCTTGCTTGCATTATGGATTGTTTTTAAATTTACCGATTTTTGTTTTTTTGTCCTTTTGAGACGTGTGAACGATTCATGTTTATTGTTTTTTTAGCTTGCTTGCATATATAGATTTTTCTAACAATTTGAGTTTTATTTTTCTTTTCTTGATCATTTGTTGGGGAGACATTTTTAATTTAAATTGATTATCTTTTAGTTTGCATTTTTGCATTATTGATTGGTCTTAAGTTTTGAGTCTTTTTTTTGTCATTTGTTTTTCGATGACTTGTTATGAGACATTAATTTAGTTTTATTATTTTTTTAGCTTATTTGTATTTGGTATTTTTATCTTTTTAGCTGGTTTGTATTTTGTATTATGGATTGTTTTTTAAAATTTTGAGTTTTTGTCTTTTATCTTGTGATACCTTTTTATGAGATATTTTTAATTTAAGATTGATTATCTTTTAGCTTAGTTGCATTTTGTGTTATAGATTGAAATTTTGAGGCTCTTTTTTTAGTTCTTTGCTGTGCGATATCCTTTTATGAGATATTTAGCATGTATTTTGTATTAGGGATTGTTTTGAAATTTGGAGTTTGTTATATTTTTACTTTTGGTATTTCTGTTTTTTCTTTTCTTTCTTTTATTTTGTTAGTTGGTGATATTGTTTTTCTTTGAACAAATGTTGAATTTATTGTTCTTTTGTGTAGTTGCATTTTCTCTATGATGATGTTTAAATTTTTTTCACCCTTTCTTTAGAAACATTATCGTGTCTATTTCATTATTCAGATCTTCCCTTCTTGTACTCTCTTTTTTTTTTAGGCTTAGTTATGTTGTTATTGATGTTTTCAGTATTGTCCAAGTATATGTTTTTTTCTTTAGTTTCTTTGTTCAACGTAGCAATATCTACTCTCTTGACCAAAAATATATTCGATTTATTTCTTTTCATTTTGAGGTTTTTTTATCCTTTATTTGTGTCTTTCATTTTCATTTCTTTTGTGTGCATTTTCATTCTACTTGTCGCTTAATTTTATTTATAGTTTTGAATTTTTTTGATTATATATATATTTTGAAAATTTTCTTGTTTGATTTTGGATATATTATAACTTTTTTTTCCCTTATCATTTATTATGGAGATTGCTCTTTTTAAGTTTGAGGCGAGTAAAGAAAAATTGGTTGTCCGGGAATCAATTTTTCTATATTACCTCGATCGGATCTTTTAGTTTCATTCTTGTTGGGTCTTTCTTTTTTATTTTCTTATTAAATCTTGCTCATAATTATTGCATTGAATAATCATTATTATATCTATTTATTAGTCCTTTAGTGTGCAATGTCTTTTTAAGATATATTTTTTGTTTAGATTTATTATCTTTTAGTTTGCATTTTTGTATTATTCATTGTTTTGAAACTTCCATTCTTTTTCCTTGTCTTTTGTTGTGTGGTCTTTTTATAAGATATTTTTAATTTAGATTTATTTTTTAGCTTACTTGCATTTTGCATTTTGTATTATGGATTATTGTTTGAAATTTTGAGTTTCTTTTTATTTTTTTCATCTTGTGCTATATTTTTTATGAGACATTTAATTTACATTTATTATCTGTTTGCTTGCATAGATTGTTATGAAATTTTGACTTTCTTTTTTTTCTTTTTCATACGATATCTTTTTATGAGATATTTTTAATTTAGATTTATTCTTTCGGCTTCTAGACATTGTTTTGGAATTTGAATTTTATTATAATATTTTTACTTTCAGTATTCTCTTTTTATTCTTTTCTTATCTCTTTATTTAGTTGGTGATATCTTTTCTTCTATGAATAAATGTGGAATTTATTTTCTTCTGTCATAGTTGCATTTTCTCTATGTGATGGCGTTAAAATTCTTTTCATCCTCTCTTTAAAACTTGATTGTGTCTATTTGCTTATTCAAGTGTTCCCTTCTTGTTTCTCTCTTTTGTGTTTTTTTTTCTTAGATACTTTGAAATTCTTCTTGTTTTTATCTTTATCATTTATAATGGAGTGTTTGTAAATTTGAGATGGATTTAAGAAAATTGGTTGTCCGAGAATCAATTTTTCTATATACCTCAACTCTAATATAAATAGATTAATCTTTTAGTTTGCGGTTTTGTAATTGTGATTTTTTTTACATTTCATTTGACACTAATTTAGATTTATTATTTTTAGCTTGATTAATTTTTTAGTTTGCATTTTTGTATTGTAGATTGTTTTGTAATTGTGATTTTTTTTGTCATTTGTTGTGCGATGAGGGATGACCTTTTATGAGACATTAATTTAGAATTATTATTTTTAGCTTGCTTAAATTGTGTATTATGGATTGTTTTTTTAAACTTAAGGTTTTTTTTTTCTCTTTTTGGTCATTTGTTGTGTGCGATGTTTTTCATGTGACACTTCTAATTTAGATTTATCATCTTTTTAGTTTGTTGCTTTTCCATATGGATTGTTCTCAAATTTTGAGTTTATGCTTTTTTTGATCCATTGTTGTGTGGTTCTCTTATGAGATATTTTTTATTTAGATTAAATATCTTTTATCTTGCATTCGTTTTGCATTATGGATTTTCTTTTTTTGAAATTTTGAGTTACTTTTTTTTCTTTGTCCTTTGGTGTGCAATGTTTCTTACGAGACATTTTTAATTTAGATTTATTATCTTTTTAGCTTGTTTGCATTATAGATTATTTTGAAATTTTGAGTTTCTACTTTTTTTTATCCTCTGGGGCGAGGCTTCTTTTTCATTTTTAATTTAGATTAACTGTTTTTTAGCCTACTTGCATTTATTATGAATTGTTGTGAAATTTTGAATTTTTTCTCTCTTTTTCCAATCCTTCGTTGTTCGATGTCTTGCACGAATTTTGAGTTTTTTCTTTGGTCTTTTGTTGTGCGTGGTCTGTTTTTGAGATATTTCTAATTTAATTTATTATCTTTTAGCTTTCGCATTTTGTATTATTAATTGTTTAATTTAGTCTTTTTTTTTTTTTCATCATGGATTGTTCTACCTTATCAAAGTTTTTCTTTTTCTCTAATTGTGTGAGTTTTCACTTTTGTTTTTTCTGTGTATTTTTCATTGTACTAGTTGAGGGCTCCACAACCATTCCTCAATTGGGGAAATGAATCATGCTAAAGAATCCTCCTTATCCTCCTTGGAGCCTTTTGGGTTCTAATTTCATCAAACTAGGATTGGTCATCCTCTTAGATTAAATACACATCAGCTCCCGCTTTCTCAGGTTTTTCTATTCTTTTAAAAAAATATATTTTGAAAATTTTCTGGTTTGATTCCCTATTTGTATTTTAACTTTTTTTCATTTATCATTTATTATGGACATCGTTTTTTTTTTTTAAAATTTGAGGTGATTTAAGAAAATTTGATTGTTCAAGAATCAATTTTTCTATATTACTGTCAATCATGAAAGATTTTCATTCTTGTTGGATCTTTCTTTTTTATTTTCTTATTAAATCTTAGTCATTTTATTATGACATTGAAGGATCATTATTATATTTATTTTTTGTTAGAATGGGTGTAGATTTTTTTTTAGTCCTTTGTTTTGCAATGTCTTTTTAGGAGATAATTTTAGTAGTTTAGATTTTATTATCTTTTAGTTTGCATTTTTGCATTATGGATTGTTTTGAAATTTTGAGTTTTTTTTTTTCTTTTGGTTATTTGTTGTGATGAGTTCTTACGAGACATTTTCATTTAGATTTATTATTTTTTAACTTGCTTGTATGTTGTATTATGAATTATTTTGAAATTTTGAGTTTTTTGTTTTGTCCTTTGTTGTGCAATGGTTTTTTACGAGGTATTTTTAATTTTAATTTATTATTTTTTAGCTTGTTGCAAAGTAATCATTGTTCAATGATATTTAGGGTTTTTTTTTTCTTTTTCTTTTTCTTTTTTCCTTTACGGTGCTTATGAGATATTTTAATCTTTTTAGTTTGTCGATTGTTTTAAAATTTTGAGTTTCTACCTTTTTCCTCTCTTTTTAGTCTTGTCGTGTGATTTCTTTTATGAGACATTTTTAATTTTGGTTCATTGTTTTTTAGTTTGTTTGCATTTTACTTTGTGTTATAGATTGTTTTGGAATTTTGAGTTTTTTCTTTTTCTTGTTTCTTTTTTGGTCATTTATCATAATGTCTTTTTTGAGGATATTTTTAATTTAATTTTATTCTTTAAAAATAAATTTTGTTCGATGTCTTGCATGATTGTTGCGAATTTTGATTTTTTTCTCATGACTTTTTTATGAGAAATTTTTTATTTAGATTTTTTATTTTTTTAGTTTGTTTTATTTTTATGGATTTTTTTTTGAAATGCTAAGTTTTTTTTTTTTTAAGTCTGGTTGTGTGCAATGTCAGGTCATGAGATATTTTTTTATGCAAAGTCTGCTTATGAGATATTTTTAATTTAGTTATATTATTTTTTAGCTTTTTTCTTATTGTATTACTAGTAAAAGACACATGTATGGCACGTATAATGCGTAGCTTTAGATTGTAAACAATGCATGTGTATTTTAGATTGTACATTGAAGGTATGAAATTTAAAATGTAATAATCAAATGTACATGGTAAGAAACTACAGTAATAAGAATTTAAATGCTAAGATTTGCATATATATATATATATATATATATATATATATATATATATATATATATAAACAATATTTTTTTCTACAATTTGAATTATTGTCACCTAGATCCAAACTTTTGTTATCTTAACTAAATTTTCTATTTACTAAATTTTCTTTAAATAGTGTAACATAAAGTTGTCCATGAAAAAATTCATTTTCCATGAAGATATATTCTAACATTAGAAATTGTTTGTTTTTCTAATTTGTTAATTGTCATTATAAAACATAACATAATGGATTGTTTTCTCTTGAACTTGAATAGATATTCATCGTCATTTGGTGGGCTTAATAGTAAATAAAAAACCATTTGCATTCCAATTCTTTTACCTTCTATACTTTAATTCTACTAAACTTAATTTGAAGAATAAAAATGTGAACTTATAAAAACAAATGAAATTAGACTAAAAAATTAAGAGATAAAAGTATAAGATTTGTAACTTAGAGACCAAATAAAACCAAATCCAAAATTTAGATTTTTTAACTAATCCGACCAAGACTAGAGCGAACTCATATATTTAGTTGGATTTGAGATGATTTACGCTCGCCTATAGTCGAGTGGGTTTTGTGCATTTTGACTAATATAGAAAAAGAATCGATCCCATGGAGCGGTTCAAAGATTCCTTTCCGAAATCGAGAAAGCCATTTGAACTCGGATTCAAAGAAAAACAGAGGCAATGGGGAAAAGAAAGTAGAGCCTAGGTCTTCTTTCTCTCTCTCTAATGTTTTACAAGAAATCATTTGACAAGTTAACAATAATGTAATTGTTGGAGACAGGGATATAACTCTACTTTATACTTAGCAGTTATTATGCAGCAAGTAGATTATAAAATTGTCACCGACCAAAATTGTTTTAAAAATATTATATTTAAATATAATGTTTGATTTATTTTTTAATTATTAAAAACATGTATAGAAAAAGTGATTTTTTTTATAAAAAAAACCTCCTTCAAAGCTCCAATGATAAAGTTAAGAGGAAAGGGTATGCACAAGTTGGAATTTGACAACTCTAACTTTTATTCTTTTTGTTGTTCTTTAAGGCCGTGAGATCTTGCGGAGCCCAAAATTAATGAGATATGGGCCTTAAGCCCAAATCTAAATCTCCAAAGTTTCCAAGTCTTCTAAATAGGGCTAATTGAATATGCATGAGAAAATAACAAAAAAAAGAAAAATTGTAGTGTGTAGTTTTTTTAGAATATTATATAATAAATATAGCATGTTATTTTAGAATTTGTAGTAAAACTTTTACTTTTTTCGGCTCTTTATTTTAAATTTGTTATTATCCTCCAACTACTATTCAATCTTATTTCTCTCTCTCATTTTGAATGCCCTAATCATTATTTCTCTTACGAAGAAAATAATTTCTTTATTTAATAACGTACATATTTCTTCTCTTCTTTTTAGAGCCTTAATAATCCATTATTTTTTTTCCTTTTTCTTTTGTGAATGGCTCCTATGAAGATTTTTTAAGTTTTTATTTATTGTTTTGGTTTTCTTTCTTGGTTTTGTAGTGGGTGTACTATATTACATTGTATTAATCTTGATTTTAAGATATCAATGGTACATTAATTGTGATTGTTCTTTATTTTCTTTAGTGTGTATTTTGGATTTGAATCTGATTTCAAATGATTTTATCTTCTTTTTTTTTTACGTTGGTTTTATTTTGGTTTTACTTTGTATCATGTTATGTATATCAATGTTGTGATGTGCTTATATTATATATATTAGTGTGTTGATGTACTTACTACGCGATTTTCATTTTTTTTTTAATTTTATGCAGTTTATTGTACTATTATTAAGTATATGAATGATAACTCAAAGTATTATTATCAAGTATATAAATAATATATTAGTAAAGTATATCAACATATTAGTAAATTGAATCATTATCAATATCAAGTATATCAATTAAGTTACAAGTTTATATTAAAAGTGTATAAGTGTATCAATAGGATTTCAAGCATATCAATTGTAGTACACCAAGTGTATCAAACATATCACGTGTATCTAGCTAGCGTATTAAATTTATGTTGAGTGTACTAATGAAGTATAACAAGTTTATTAGAAGTGCACAAAATGTATCAAACTTATCAATGAAGCATTAAAGTGTATGGCAAAAAAGGTATCGAGCGTATCAAGAAGAACCAAATGTATCAAGGTGTTTCAAGTGTATCAAGGGGTATCGAGTGTATCGAAGAGTATCAGGGTACACCAAGTATAACAATGTCCAAAAGGTCTCATATCAAATGTATATCAAGTATCCAAGGAGTATTAGGTGTATCAAATGTATATTAGTAACGATTCTGACATTTTACATTTTCTATATGTGGGTTGAACTTTGTTTTTGTCATTTTAGCAAACAATAAATGTGAGTGCTATAGAATTGATTATTATTATTTGTAAGTGCCTCAGAAAAATTTTCTTGAGGTCGAAAGTTGTGAATTTTCATTTATGCAATTATTATACTAAAAGTAAAATAAAATAAGAAAGAATGTATTTTGCGTTAGTTTCGGATTCACATCTACATATCATTATCTTTCTTATACGAACCGTCCATTCACAATACCTTCTTTATAATTAATATGCCATCCTTATTTGAAAACACCTTATTATTTCTTTGTTCTTTCGGCACTTAAAAATTATTACAATTAAATTATAATTTGGAACAACTAATTTATGCCCAAAGTTTTTATTTCATTGGACCGAACTCAATTAATTTATTACATTTTTCTCCTAACAATTTTCCATCGTTGCTTTCAGGAATACTTTATTTGAGTGATTTGTAAAAAGGTGACACAAATATTATAAAAATAATCATAGACATACAAAAGAGTTTTTTTTTTTTTTTTTTTCGTTTTTAATCCATTAGAGTCGTGTTCGATTGTACAAGAATGCATGTCAATTAATAACAGGTAGGTCTAAACTAAAAATCATTCGAGTTTTATTTTTTAAGCTCCCACAATATGAGAGTACTTACTTTAAGAAAACATCATTTTTCCAATGCATAAAATTGTCGAAAAATCGTCTAAAACATGTCACAAGTTGAACTCAACCAATGATGTACGTGCAATATAATTTGTACACCCACAACCTAACTACAAAGATTGATAAAAAGATTTAATATTTGAGAGCTCAAATTATAAGAGGAGTGATTGATCTATATATACATAATCATAACTCCACAAAAATTCAATTATGGTTTCAAAAATTCGTTAAATGATAAAAAGTTTCTTTAAACTAAACCTATAATGAATGGGACAAGTATCATTTCTCTCTTTTTTTTTTCTTTTTTGAGAAAATTAATTATCTTAATTATTTATTCAATGCAATGTTCATTTTCAATGAAGATCAAATCTCTGGTATGAAAAATCATATTGCCAAAATCATTTTTAACTCATCTTTAAGTATATTAAACATGTAGATAAAAAAGTTAGATTCATAATTAATGTTCGTAAGCGAGTATTTACAATCAATTTTACAAGAATTGAAAGTACTTACACCTACTAAAATTATTTTATGTGCATGTGTGATCCACATTGTTCCCTTTTTTTTAATGGAGTTGGTTAACAAAATGTAAATTTCTTATTTAAATAAAATAATAATATATGTAAATATTACGTAATTGCATATTATTAAATTCAAGATCTTCAAGTTCTACCTGTATATATTAATTAGTATAACAAAATATGTCAATTTTTTAAGTTAAATATTTGTAGTTATTATATTACTTCCAAAATAATCATTAAAGAAACTTATCCTAATCGTGAGATAACTTTTTCCATTTTGATATATGACGTAATATATATATATATATATATATATATATTTATATTTAATGTTTGGGTGTAGAAAAAGCTAGCACAAATTATTTCTATTTCTTTTGAGATGACCAACCAACCAATTTCAAGCAAAATAATAATAACAATACTAATTATTATTATTATTATATATCAAATTAAAAATTATTAAATTATTTGCTTAATTTAAGTACAATTACTCACTTATTATATATGTATATATATACACTTTGTTATTGTGCCTCCAAATCCCACTTAATTTAGTATTTAAAACATTTTTCAAATGTCACTTTGGGTTTGTCTACTTTGTCGCACTTAATTTGAATGTGGAATGGTTTTCATGAGAGAATGAAGACAAAAGATGAAAAAGAGAAGGTACAATATTGCTTCTATGGTATTGATTATGTGATATAAATATATGTGTATGTACGGACGAGAGTGTATATACATATGTGTATATATATAACCTTACCTTGCAAAAAATTAGTTAACTGTTCATTAAAATTTTTGGTACCTTTATCAGAGTAAAGAATGCGAATTTTAGTTTGAAACTGGGTCTCAATCATATCGTAAAATAGAACAAAAATCTTTTTTACCTACAAATGTTTTGTTAAAAGATAAAGTAGTTAAACGAATGTGGTTATCTATATTGACCGGTAACAAACCTACACTTACCATTATGAATCAAAACTTTAGACAAACCCCTACATCAATATGAATTAAGTAAAAATGTGAGGAAACCTTGTACCCAGATGTTTAAATAAATTTGGAAATAAAGTAAAATAAATGAATTGGATACCCTCATCAACATTGCCATAGCATTATAATTTCTTTAACTGGAAGAACATATTACTTAAGCCCTAAGCTATTGTATGACTAAATGAAACTTCATCAGGCCACCAATCATCTTAGCTCGTCTAATCACCTTCCCGTATACCAAGATCAAACCTCAATTTTTTTAGACAAATTTTTTTTGCAGAGACAGGATTTGAACCCGTGACCTCAAGGTTATGAGTTTTGCGAGCTACCAAGCTGCTCTATCCCGCAATAATTTTTGTTGCCATATGATTCAATGCTTCATAATCTATGATCCAGGGAGAGGAGTTAAGGCAAGTGAGGGCTTGAGAACACTTACCTGATTGTGCCAATGAACACTAGGATTACTGGATGATGAATTGGTCTTTAACAGCTTCAGGAATCGATCAATTTGCTCTTTATTAAAACGGTTGGAGTCCATGACAGTAGTATTAGAGGCATGTTGATGAGAATTTCTCTCTCCTTGCTGAGAACTTTTCCAATTAGCAGAAGTTTTCAACAAGTTTCATGTATATATTAAGGTTTATTACAATATCGCACAAGACATGAGATTTTTCATGTGTCTTGTTGGATTGGTCAGACGCCTTCAAATCATTATTTTTAGTCACCAATATGTAGAACTCTTAATTGAATCAACAAGTTTTTTGCCAATCATAACATTCTTGCGACTTTCATTCCCGCGAACATCAAGAAAAAAAAATATCATTAACTGATGGAAGAGTAGCTTTTCCTAACCTCATCAAACTTAACATTAAAGCCAACAAGGAATTTGTAGATACGACCATCTTTTCCAGTTTTCCTATAATGCTTTTGGTCTTCTTTAGAATTTCACTCATATGTATCAAATAGATCAAGGTATCTTGCCAAATCATTTTTAGGGAGTGAAAGTATTGTGTAATTAATAAAGTTGTCTTCTTATCGTATATCACCCAGTTTAAGATTCAACTCAAAGATTTGTGATTTGGTCGCCCAAATTAGAATAAATGAGTAACACTATCCTATAATTCCTTAACCATAGAGTGCACATGTAGTTACAACTGATGTCCTCATCATGGATTTAACTAGCTAGCTAGGTCATAACTATGGAGTTTTAAGTGTCCCACCCGACAAATGAAAGATCAGCGAGACTAGGGGTTTTTCTCTGGTAATGTAACCAATCTTCCCTTGTCCACGAATAAACATACGAACACTTTGGGACCAATGAAGAAAATTATCCCCATTAAGTTGAATGGTAATTATTTGGACAACCGGACTATTGGTTATTGGGTGGTTGCCTAAGATTTTAGTGGTAGTGGGCTTGGTGCCTACCATATATCCCTGAAAAGAAAAACAAACCCAATAGGAAAACATAGAAAGAAAGAAAAGCCAGAAAAATAATAATGAAGAGAATCTGACGGTGGGATACATAGCATGCGGTTAGACACAGCAGAAGTGACTTAGATTTGACCGACAAGTGAAAAGAAATGCTCCCTTAATGACCCACAAAAAAAGAGCAAAAGAAAGTTAAACCCAATTCCGACGGCAATTTCGATGACAATTTTGGTGGAGAAGTAGTGGTTGGCGGTCTTTAAAAGACAACGACGACAGTTGGATGTAGGCAAAAGCAACACAAATTAGGATCATTTTTTTAGTTTTTGAGAAAATTTGGATTTTAGGGTTTCACTTACCAGATAGCATGTATAAAGAGGTGCTTTCTCTTATTTCTCTTAAAAATAAAAAGGGTTTTCTTTGATAAAAAAAATACCAAACACACAAATTAGGAAAAAACAAATAATAAGGTACAAATATATCTTAAATACAATGAAAATATAAAAAGAAAATAATCAACAACATATATACTTATATATGGTATATATCTGTATATATATGTCCATGTGTACCATGCATATATATGGGTACACATGTACATGTATATACATATGCGTATATGTATTTTGTGTAGTTAAGCATTTGTGTCAGTATTCAGTTCTAATCTTTCAAAGTTAGTAAACACACTTCATTAGATCATGAATAACCTTTGTATTTATTTAAAGATTAGAAAAAAAAAAAAAACCTTAGGATATAATATATTAAGTTATGTGCATTTGGAACAGTAATATATATATATAGTTTCACATCCACATATCCTATATTATTGTATTGGAAGAATTATACCATTTACTTTTTAGTTTCTAAAAGTGTAGCTTACAAGCATCCCTCCTACTTATAAATTTTAAACTAAAAAATTCAAATTCGAGTTGATAACTATTTCACTTATTATATTGTTTTTTTTCCTTCTAAAATCGAACCTTAAAATAAAAGCTATATTCTTTTCTTTTGAAAATTGACTTTGTATTTTATAACCTTGGTAAAAAATAAGATAGAAAACTAGAGAAGTAGAGAGGACGGTAGAGAAGGTGTTTATAGTTTTAATTTTCAAAAGAGTTAGAAAAATAAGAACTACAAAAATATATTTTAAGAATATGTTTTTGTTTTTGAAATTTCGCTAAGAATTCAATTTCAAAAGAAAGAAGAATTGTAAATAATTGAATTGAGATAAAATTCTATGTAGAAAAAATAAGCTTAATTTTAAAAAAAAAAAACAGAAATAATTATCAAATGTAGTTCTAATTTAAAAAATATCAAAATGAACAAAATATTTTCACTTTCAAAAATAAAGTGTTGTGTGTGTGTTTTTTTTCTTTCTGAGTGATTTTTTTAATGGAGGGTAAATAGTTTGTCTTTTATATTACTTTTGAAAAAATTCATTTTAAAAACTCTTTTTTTTTTAGATTTTGGTTTAGGATTCCACTCTTACCTTAGGAAATTAAAGACCATGTTAAGAAAAGGATAGAAAATAAGTTTAATTTTAAATAATACGAAAAAATGAGATCCCGTTTGATAGGTATTTGATTTTTTGTTTTTGTTATTTTTTTTGAAATCAAGTTTATACTTCTATTTTTTAAAAATTTCATTTGTTATCTATTTTATTTACCGATTATTTAAAAAACTAAAGTCATAATTAAAAAAAAATTAAGTTTTTTTTTTTAATTTAGCTAAAAATTCAACAATTTTACTCCAAAGAAAATATATGTAAAATATTGGAAGAAACATAATGGACTTAGATATTTTTTTTAAAAAAAAAAACAAATAGTTAGGTAGCATAACCTAAACAATTACCCAATGAAACTTAGAAAGGTTGATTTTTCATTAAAAATCTATCTATTTCATCTATTCCTCCCTACTTTAATAGATAAAACAAAGACATACCAGTTTTATGATAATTCTTTCTTTTAAAATAGAAAGGATGCTTAATTTATAACATTTGTTATTTTATATTCTTAAATTCAACGTGAGTTTAATTTTAATAAACTTCAACCTCAAGAAGAAATGCATAAGATTGGTTGTTTTTGCATTCAATGAAAGCAAAATTTTAAATTAAAAACAATGAATTAGTAAATTAAATAAATAATTTTTTTAATATAAGATAAATAAATAAAATTATGTATTCAATCAATATCATGTTAATTTTTAATTTTTATTTTAGTTCTTTTTTTCAAATTCAAAATCAAAGAATTAAACAAATTGTAGCTACTTTCCAAAAGATTTACGACAATATTTCACATTAACAAACAAATCTATTAATGAGGGTATGTAATATGATATGTCACACACCATATAATATAAATTTTAAAATAAAAGAGACCATTTGAAAATCAAATCAATGCAACTATACATTCGGATAATTAAGGAAAGAATAATATATTTATGGCTTAGAGACTAATCTGATTAATCTCTGATTTTCCATGGTCCTCAAAATGTTTGAGAAAAAAAAAGCCTAATTAAATTGGGTCAACCATCCACTTAAATTATTTTAAAATTGAAAAAAATAATAGTAAGATGTCATATTTCCCCATTTGCATTCATGATTAAGAAAATCCAAACACTACATCCCATTGGTGATTTGGGGTTCTTTCATATCCCTATCAGAATTCAACAAATTGGCAATCAAATTTTATAAAAATACACACAAGTGGGTTTTATTATTGTTATTTCTTCTGTCACACCTTAGTGTATTGGAATTATTTTAAATATTGAAACTATACAATATATATAATGTTAGGTTTGATACTGTTCCTAGGTCACTATATAATTCATGTTCCGTCACATGACAGAACAAAATAAATAACACTAAAATAATAAAAGATCTTTTTTCTTTTTTCTTTTTTCTTTTTCTATTCTCATTCAACTTGTTTTATCCATCAATATATTTAAAACTAATTGGAGACTTTGAATAACCATGATTAAAGTATATTGATAATTTTTTAATTAAAATTAACTACCTGTTCTTTCTAAAATTAGAATATTATCATGGATCTTTTCATAAACTTTCCTAAAGCTACCACAGAAAGTAGAAACAATGTTTCAGAATTTCACATACAAATTGAGCTATAAAATAATCTATTTGTAGTAATCTAGAACAAAAAAATATATATATATATCGAATTTCTAAGCCATCATTACATGGTTTCGTAGTAATATATTAGTTTTGAACCATTTATAAAGTTTTAGTGAGATAATTCTACAATTATTTTCAAATATAGCCACACAAATAAAAGAACTTTGCAAATATAACGAAATATATATCACAAACATAATAGACTCAACAGACTAATATATATGTCTTAAACTCATATAGACATGAATAATATTCTATTGCGATCTATTATATACAAGTTATAATACTTTACTATATATATATATATATTTTTTTGTTGGTTTGTGTTTTTAAGAAATTTCCTACCTAAGTAAATTTAAGAATATTATGTATATATATTTTTGGTAGTGGAAGTGTTTGGGGATGGTGTTAAAAATTAGAATGTTGTGTATTTGTTAGGATAAAATTTTCTTTTAACAATTTAAACAATAGTTTGGTCGGTGAATTAGTCTTCCAAAAAGTTATTATGAGTCGCTCAATTTGTTTTTAGAAGAAGAGCTTTCAAGTATTTTTAAAATATATAACAAAAAGGGGACCATAGATGATTAAAAATATAGTCACATTAAAGGGGTCAAAAGAAGAAGAACCCGTCCAAAAGCACTAAAACCAATTCTACACAACCTAATGCACAACAAATGATTTTTATAAGCTTTCGAGTTGTTGGATCGATCATATAAGACAACGAACAAATTTGTTTGGAGTGCAAGCAAGGTACTCTTACATGAGAAAAAGTGATTATTAGTGTATATATATAAGTTGAAAAAACAGTATATTAACTTGATTAACGTGATGTTTTTCGATGGTTCTAAAAGTAAAATCATAATTAGGGTTTATGACCAAAATAGACGATAAATATATTAGATCATTGTGGAGATAGATGGAAGTTGTATTATTCTTATCAAAGTTTTCATTAGAGAATTTTTATCTATTTGGATTGATAGCCATTAAGAAGTTGTTTGAGGTATTGAGTTGGTTATTATAGTTGTTGATATTATATAGTGTATAATTTATAGTTTATGAGGATTATAATAGTGTATGTTTGGGATAGGTTTTTTTAGTCGAGTTGAAGTTTAATGTTTTAAACTCTATTCTTTTTATTATACAAGTAATGGTATCTTAAATGTCATATTTGTCAACCACTTAAGTTCATGGAATTTATTTCTTAATTTGGCACTGATTAAAACATATAGAATAAAGTTCAAGAATAATGTACTTTTTTTTTCAAACTAGTGACAAAAATAGGATAGAGAGAAAAAAAAGAAGCAAAATAACGGGATCAAAGTTAAAATTTGTAAAATATAGGGTAATTTAGGCTAAGAGCAAAGTCGTGTACTCGGTACATGACTTCTCTTAATCCGATCACAACCAATGTTGTTGCTTGAAATGCTAAGACCAAAGTCGTGTATCGAGTACACTGTTAACAAGTCATATACTGAATATCCCTTTGCTTTTGATGGGATAATACCTCTAACAAAAAGACACGATCGATAATTAGTACAAGTTTACACTTCCAACAAGTAATATATATAAAGGCATGTTTGGTAGGAATTTTAGATTCTATTTATATTTATTTTGATTCACTATACAATAATGAATAGATAATGTTTAGATTTTGTGATTCAAATTAGTATAATCTTTTAAAACAAACATATTTTATGTTTTTGAATGTATCTTAGTCTTGAATTTGAAATTTTAAAATTGGAATTATATCAAAAAGATAGTATTCTAAGTAACAATCAATCATTAAAGATTTTATGTAAAATGAAGGGGATTTTATAAAAAAGAAATTGTCAAGTGGTAAGGGAAGATGTCAATGATAGGATATTCATATGCATATCCAAACTATACTTCTCAGCCATATACATGAAAATTACTATAAATATATGTCTCACAATTATTTAGTGCAGTACTGAATTTGATTTTTCTCCTAATCCACTTTTTTTTTTTTTTTTCCTCTTTGGTGGTATTCAATCTTTGTATTAAAGGATGCTTTAAAAGCTTATGAAATTAGTCCTATATTATTACTTTTTTCTTATGATAATTCTCTTTTAGAAAATATCTCATTTCCAAACATATACACTGTTCATAATATAATATAATATATATATTACTTTTGACGAAAATTAAAATCCACTTCATATATTAAACTCAAACCTCTCATCGATAATATTAAGAACGTTTATGATAAGAATAAGTGTAATTGACATTCTTTTTACTAAAACTAAAATTTACAATTTAAAAAAAAAAAAAAAAAAAAGAGAGACGGAATTGTAATAGGATTATGTGATTAATAATTCACTCTTAACTAAATAATAAGTTAATAACAAATAAATAAAAATTAACGAGAGTTATGATTGGAAAATAAGTGAATAAATATTTTAAGTCTTAATTATATATATATATATAATAAAGTTGTATAAGTTTTTTGTTGGCATTTGGGTAGAAAACTTAGATTTGCATCGTTCATAATTATTTTTTAATGATAGAAAGATGATAATGATGGTAATAAAAAAGGCAAGTTGAAATAAAAGTATTAAACCTTGGGGCCGTCTTCTATCAAGATTGAGTCTGTCCAGTAAACACTCACAACATATAATAATTAATTCTTCTCAACAAGAAGAAATGCATATAATATAATAATCAATCATTAATGGTAAGTCCAAATTTTAAAGAATGGACGAGGTTAGAAATATCCATATCTTAATTCTAACTATTTATAAAATGTCAATTTCGATCAATATTTTAAAAATTTATAACAATAAAAGTTCTAAAAAATAGTTGATATATGTTTCATATCGTTTTTAAATAAGCAAACATATCCATCATTTATATCATATTTATATTAACGATATTTGCTTGTTTTCGTTGATTTTTCTACGATATAAATGATAATATCAATATATTATCAATAAATTCTTCATATTAAAATAATACTTATAAAAATGTAAAAATATCAATATATAAATATTTGCATGTCAATAAAATTTAATACAAGGATGGCAAACAATAATTTACTCAGCTCTTAATATTTGACAATATTATATACTATACATAGGAAAACTTTTGTACCAAGGTCTTATTTGAATCACATATATATTGCTTCAGATAGTATTAATGAATAATTGATCATATCAATTATTTAATTATATTTATACTATATTTTTGTTATCCATCTTCAAACATATAAAAATCTTAATATAAGAAGTGTATTAGAATTATTCACGTCAAGTGAGTTTTAAAGTTCCTTAATGACTAATTTGTTTGGTCGACAATTTTAAATATTTTGTTTAAAGTTATCAAATTCATATAGAGTTCAAAATATATATATACATATTGACAGAGAATCCAAATTTTTGGTTATGAAAAGTGTTCTTTTTATTCTATGATTCAAATAGTTTAATTTACATTCTAAAAACAACATTTCTATATTTTTACTTTATCCGGATTTTGTATTTTAAGTTTTAAAGAGAATTTTATTTAATAAAGATAAAAAAATTAAGAAATGTAATATGTATTATATCACTATAAAAAATCAGGACTCTCCCAACACATAAAATATCGTCGGTAGGAAAGGCCTCTCTCGACCTCGTCAAGAACATGAATCGTTCCCGATGTATTGTTAATAACATCGGAGAAGGCCTAGAGAAGGTTTACACCATCTCCAACGCCTAACACTTACACGTTGGAGAAGGTGGAACATTTAAATAATAGTTTCATTTTCTCCAACGCAAAGTTGAAAAACGTCAAGACTAGCTTCAATAATGTCGACATCGATTTATATGGCGTCGGGAAAAATGAAATTATTATTTAATTGCTTCACCGCTTCACCTTTCCCGACGCCCTGCATGACAATGTCGGCAAAATGAACCAGTCTCGACGTGATCACCCACAATGTCGGGGGAAAGGAAACATTAAATAATATATCTCGTTTCCCCTAATGCTTGTTGCATGGCGTCGAAAATGCGAACAAGTAGTCCCGATGCCATTAGTAATACGTCGGTAATCGAGGGATTTATTCTCGACACATTACTAATGGCGTCAAAAATAGGGGGTTTTCCTGACATTTTCGTGAAGCGTCAAGAGTTCCCCTATAAAAACACCCTTTCAGTTCTGTAAATCATAGAACCAAAAGAGAAAGGAAAAGAGAGATTGAGGGATGCCGAGAAGAAGAGAAGAAAAGTTCACCGTGCTCATCGTTGCTTGTCGCTGTTCATTGTTGTCTAGCGCTGCCGCTCTTAATTCTAGTAAGTTTTGGTTTATACTTGAATTTAGGATTTAGGATTTAGATTTAGAATTAGTTTTAGGATTTAGATTTTAAATTAGTTTTAAGATTTTAGTTTTTGAATTAGTTTTAGATTTTAATATTGAATTTGAATTTGAATTTGAAATCGAGATTGTGATTGAATTTGAATTTGTTACATTAATTGAATTTGCGAGGTTGTATTGAAAATATTCAGGTATGGGGTTATATTGAAAATTTTATTTGTTGGAACTGTTAGGTAGCTTGTAAAATTGAAGTAATTTGTGGTTAATTTCTTAGGGCTATCTTCCGGTTATTGAAAATTTAATTTTGTGTCATTGTAGATGTAGACTTGTAAAAATATGGCGTTCATGGCCATTAGGAGATCAATGTACTTTTTTCTCTTTTACGTAATTTCTTTACAACATTCGAAATTGTTAGACAATGTAACATATAATTTATAAAATATTTAATTTTGATTTGATATTTTATATAATTATTTAATAATTTGTTGCTTATTGTTTACAATTTTAGTCAATTTAAATCGAACCAAAACTTAAAAGAATAGTGCACGATTGAAAACACAATAAATAAATAAATAAATAAATAAATAATATATATATATATATATATATATATACTTAAAATATCTCCCGGCGAACGAAACGCGTAGGGAATGACGCCTTCTTACGACGTGATCTTTAGCACGTCAGAGGAACGTTTTCATGACGCAACGTTGGGAGAAGGCTTCTATAATAAATATCTTCCAATGTCTACATATCTATAACATCTGCTCCATTTCATCAATTTTATTTTCTTTCCTAAAAACTTGTTTTAACCCTTGTCTTGAAAGCTAACTTAAGCATCGGAGTATAATATATATATTTGTGGTAAGCACCACAATAGTTATTCTAATAGTTTTGCAAGTGACCTCTTTAACAAAATACAAATTCATCATCAAAAGCATAAGAATTTCAAAAGAGAGTTTTCTTGGCCAAATTTTGTCATCAACGATACATATGGGGGTTCTCAAAATTATTTGGTAAGGAAAGAGTAACGAAAATGGAAATTTTTTCAAATTTAGATCTCAATAAAAGAAACTAAAAATAGTTTGATATATTGAAGATCCATGTTAGAAAAATCAAGAAACTTCACATATTCCATGTTAGTCAAATCAAATGAAGATGCATCATACTACAACATAATAAATCAACCAGAGTTTGTAGAATTATATTAGTTGGTTGACTTAAGCTGCAGAGCGTTGGTATATGAGTAAAAACTAGAAGAGTTAGAAAGTACTTTCATATGTACATATAAAGGATAAGAGTGTTCCCTATAATTGAGGCAATAAAAGTTGCTTTGAATATTCAGATTGGAATATGCTGGGATTGGACCCATTATCATCCCCTTCTCTTCAACTTGCACTTACTTAAATCAATTCCTAATTTTCTTAATTTAATTTCACTTTCAAAATCACAACCCAATTAAATTAAATTTAGAAAGAAAAGAAAACACAAAAGAAATAAACCCTACTCCTGGCTAGATAGCTATAGACCCATGTTTCTTCACATCATCATTATCGTCACCAACTTGGAAAAGAGGGGACCTTAATTAATTTCACATTTCTTATATATATAATCTTAATTTTGTCATTATGTGCTTCATTATTTTTATTTTCTTCTCATTAACATTCATTTATCACATTATTCTCTCTTTCTACATTCCATAATTTTCTTTTCCCATTCTACCTTTTTTTTTTCTCTCCCAAGACCCCATGGCTGGGAAGCATGGAGAAGTAATAACCTTTTCTCTAACCTTCTCATCATTTATGCATTTGCATATTAGTTTTTTCTTTTTTCTTTTTAATAACTTTTTTTTTCCATATCTCTTTTAATTTTTCAGGTCATGTGGCCAAGATTAGTAGCTAATAAGATTTTGAAGAAGAGATTGGGAAGCAATAACTTTGTGGCAGATATTCCAAGTAACAATAATAATTCAGAAGCTTTGCTTGAAATTCCACTCTTTGCTCAATCTTCTTCTGTCCCAAATGCCTTCTATAAACCTCCAACCCAAAATTACAAGTAATTAACTATAATTAATCTCATATTTTTGTTTTATATAACTCCCTCCTTTTCTTTTTCTTTTAATTATTTTTCATTTCAATTTCGAACTTCTCTTTCTAGGGTTTTTGTTAGTACATGGAATGTTGGAGGAGTTGCACCGAATGATGATTTGGACATGGGGGATTTGATGGATATTTCTTGTGACATCTATGTTTTTGGGTAAGTTCCTTTTCACTGTTTGGGGTAAAGCCATTTATGTAGTTATGTTTAATTACCTACCTTTATGAATATATATTACTAGCTAAATTAGAATGAAATATACAAGAAATGTTTTGGTTCGTTGATGTTAATTTAATTTGTGTGTGTGTGTGTGTGTGTGTGTGTGTGGAGATGCAGTTTCCAAGAAATTGTGCCTTTGAAAGCCTCAAATGTGTTTGGATCAGAGAATAGAAAAATATGTTCAAAATGGAATTCAATGATAAGAGAAGCATTGAAGAAGAAAGTGAAACAAAATTTCAAGTGTATAATAAGCAAGCAAATGGTTGGAATAATGATATCAATATGGGTTCGAAGTGATCTTCATCCATTCATTCGAAGTCCAAGTGTCTCATGCATTGGTTGTGGCATTATGAGCTGCCTTGGCAACAAGGTATAAACACTTCTCTTTTCTAACATTTCTGTTTCTAGTTTTCTCTAATAATATTGTTACATTTGTTTCTACAAAATTATATAAAAAATTTAATTAGAAAAATTATTGTTATTTACCTAGTTAAGGTAACTGTACTTTGGTTTTTGAATGTTAGCCTAAAAAAAATCCTTACCACCTATAAATTATTGCTTCGTCTGATATCTAGCTACTTTCTATATTAAGAATTTAACTCTTTGTTACTAAAAGTATATATATAGTTTTTGAAAACTTGTTTTTTTATTGTTTAATTTAATTCAGGGATCAGTATCAGTTAGATTTCGATTGCATGAAACAAGCTTCTGTTTTGTATGCACTCATTTGGCATCCGGTGGTAAAGAAGGAGATGAAAAGAATAGAAATCAAAATGTTTCTGACATTTTATGTCGCACTACCTTTCCTAAAGGCCCTTCTCTTGATTTGCCTAAAAAAATTCTCCAACATGAGTAAGCTTTTATCTAATTTACTACCCTTTCTTTTTCTTTTACTTTTTTAACTATTCTTTTCTAGATTTTAGTAAAATATATCAATCCATTGAAAAAAAAAACAACATTAAATTTAGTCGCATGTGATAATTTATATTTTTTTTTTTTTTTTTTTTATGAAAAACAACATAGGGAGATTATCAGTTTTCTCTGTTGAGAATATGTTGTTTAATATGACGTTAGCGTTCTTTCTTTTCTTTTGTACAACTATAAAAAGACAAGTTTTGATAACTATTTTGTTTGTTTTGTTTTTTATGATATAGTATTTTCAGAGTTAACTTGGAATTCTTTTCTTTTGTACAACTATAAAAAGACAAGTTTTGATAACTATTTTATTTGTTTTGTTTTTTATGATATAGTATTTTCAGAGTTAACTTTGAAAATTCCAAAACCATCAAAGGATTAACAGCTATAAAACTATTAGAATACTAACGATTACCATAATTTGACTACAATAATATTTCTTTTTGACATAGAAACAATCCTTATTCTTTGCAAGGTTGTTTATCAATCATAACCAACGATAGATGTATGTATATATATCATGTCTATCATCGATAGATAAAAATATTTCTTTAAGAAATAGGATTGTTTTAAATAATTAATTTATATATTTTTATTTCATTTCAATATTTATGATTAACGTGAAAATATACATATTTGTCATGTTTCAATAATATATTTATTTTGACTTAAACCAAAATAACAAAAGTGAATTAGCTAAGTGTAAATCATCGATATCTATTAAAGTGATTTTTGTTTTTGTTATTTTTTCGTAAAATCAAGGGGATGTGAAATTGTAGATTTGTTTTCATATCGATAGATTAGTACATTATTTCTTACAGAGAACCAAAAAAGAAAAAAAAAAGATTTGTACATTATATATTTTGCATATAAATGAATTATATTTCTTAATGTATGGTTGACCAATTAAGTAATTAATTACTCGAAAAATAGACGATTACTGATCGACAAACTCCTAAATTAAAGCGACAAACTGCATCACTGGGAAGCTAATTTATTCAAAATTAAGTCATAAATAAATCTGTGGTCAGCTTAATTATTGCTGAGGTTGAAATTGTCTTCATTCCTTTGTATTTTCTACAAATAAATATTATCCTTTAAGTCCTACTCAAAAATCTTTCTTTATATTGCCTTTTTTTTTTTCTATTATTATTTGGAAAAAACTGAAAATTTTATATCGATTTTCCTACCTTTCAATGAATTTATAACATGTAGTGGGAAATTTAAATTAATTTGTTAGATTTTGTGAAGATTGATTGAAGGCACCAAGAAAAATTGGTAATTTAATATCAGCTGGTGAAAAATATCAATTATTGATTGATTTATTATTTTTTTTTTATTCTTTTTTTGGTGAAATATTTGAGTTGACTTTGGAAAAAGAAATTTAAAATTAAATTGAGTGTAATTATTAAATTTTCACACCGTCCAATCTACAATTCTATTTACATCTCTACATTTCCAAAGATTCTTCACATTGAAAGTTACATTTAATTTGAATGGTGAAATATGAAAATGAAGCAACAAAATGTACACAATGGTAGACAAAAATAGTAGTTGGACATTATATTTCATCAATATTGAGACATAATATTTGATTTTTAAGGATCTAATAAATTGTGGATTTATTGATGTATTTGTTTGAAATGCGCAGCCGAGTGATATTGCTTGGGGACTTGAATTATAGAGTTTCTCTACCAGAAGAAACTACAAGATTGTTGGTTGAAAGAAAGGATTGGGAGAGTTTATTAGAGAATGATCAGGTAATTTTATATACTTTTATAGATAATAATTTGTTAGGTGAATTATATTTGATTGGGTATTTGGAAATGAAATGAAGCTAAAGATGGAGATGATGGATGGTCAAGTATTGGAAGGATGGGAAGAAGGGAACATAAAATTTGGGCCAACTTACAAATATTATAGAAACTCAGAGGTTTATTATGGAAGTTTACATGGCCTTAAATCTGAGAAAAGGAGAGCTCCTGCTTGGTAATTGATATTCATACTCTCTTTTCTAATTACTCACTCATCTATTCAATATTATATAAACATCCCAAATGAATATTCTTGAACCAACAAATTCTAAAATGTTTTTGTATATTCTTTTTCTTTTTAAACATCCTATTATTTTCTTTAACCTATTGAATTTAGGGTTTTCTTTTAAGAATAATAAGAATAATCGCTCGATCAACATTTAAAACTAAGAAATTAAAATAAAACAAACCTTAAAAGTATTAGGACTAAAATAATACTTTTAACATATTTTTCTATAATTGAAAATTACAAGTTTTGTTTGGAAATTCAGGTGTGACCGAATTATATGGAACGGCAAGGGATTAAAACAAGTATCATACAATCGAGGGGAATCAAACCTATCAGATCATAGGCCTGTAATGGCTATTTTTACGGCAGAAGTTGATACCTTAACAAACTTGAAATCTTTACGTAGTTACTTTTTATCAAACAGATTTGAACAGCTAAATAATTCTAATACTCTATTTGTCGAGGAGCAGGAAGAGGACGAGAACGAAGACGAAGAGATGTTTTCTACTGTTAATTTCATATATAAGAATAAATCAACCTTTCAAGACCATCTTAAATGACGTTTAATTGGAAAAATGAGGAAATGTTCAATTATTACGTATTGTTTATGTAACATATATGATAGACGTACAAAAATCATGTTAGATCTAGATATTATATTTCTTGGAGCTAAATCGATTGTATATTCTTTGGTTAGTTTTTTCTTTCATTTTATAACTTTTGTGAGCTCTTCCTACATTGTCCCTTTTAATATAAAGATGTGGACTTGAACTTGCGAATCAAAGCTTCTTATGTTTGTATTGAAAGAATTATTTACTCTTTTGCTTTTGCACAAATTTTGCCATTTAAGTTTAGAAGCTCTAAGATGTTTAATTCTCATATCACATTAAGCCATTACATTATCTTTGTTCCATCACCATGCAAGGTCTTAATTAGTTCAATTCTTGTAGATAATTCTTATAAACCCAATCTCTTACCTCTCTTGATTTTGCTCTTGAGTTTCTTCTTCCAATTTCCTCAATTTTGTATTCAACAACTAATTAAAACTTCTACCAAATAATCAAATATGTGTCAAATTTGTTAGGTAATTATATTTAACTAGAAAATAGCGCACAAAGTGAGCTATCACTAAAAGCTACTCTTTAAACTTTATACATGTTTTGATTGAGTTCAAAAAACTTTCATCATTTTATCTAATAGGTCTTTGACATGTTGTAAATTTTTTAAAAGATAATTGATAAGTTCAATATAAAATTCAATAATTGTATGTCTATGAGATTCTAAACTTTCAATTTTTGATCTAACTAGTAGGCTTACTAATTATTTATATTGAATAATAAGTTAGTCACCTATTAGATACAAAATTAAATTAAGGTTTTAGAGTGTTAATGGACACAAATCGAATATTTTAAAAACATATTAAAAAATACATTTGAAAGCCAAGAAATAAAATATATGCAACTAAAAAAGAATTAGAGAATAAACTTGCAATTTAAACAATTATATTTTTCTTTTTGTTTTTGTTTTGTTTTTTCTTTACTTGAACCTAGGTCAATAATGACGTATAGTGGTAAGTCCAAATAGCCCTAATCGTATAGGGTAATTTGAACCTTGTAAAGTGATCATCAAAGAGAATAGCATTATTTGTTGAAACCAATCAAATTTTGGTAAACTTGGACCATGTATAGTGGGCCTTCAAAAAAATCACAAAGGCCTACGAATTAATTATTGGGCCTAAGAAAGAATATGAAAGTAAAAACTAAAAATTTGGAAGAAGAAAAGTTGTATGGACCAAGGCTAAGATCGTTAGAGTTGACAAGAATGGTAATAGGCAAAGTAGTATGGGAGAAAGTGGTAGCAATCATGTCTGATACAATAAGCTCTTGGAATCTATCATCATAAACTATATTATTTGAAAAGAGTATATTGATAATAGAATCTATTGTTTATAGATTTTATCATATTTGTACCGTCTTGAAATAAATGGTATATGTGACCATTTGCATTATTTCATGAACGAGCATGTGTTTTTTAGAATAATTAACATAGATATGAGACTCACTCAGAGCATGTGTTTTTTAGAATAATTAACATAGATATGAGACTCACTCAACTATTTGAATGACCACAAATAGTATATAAATATGCTTTGGATTAAATTGCTTTTGAAAACTCTTTCACCACTATTTTCTCTCATAACACATTTCTCCCTTTATTAAAAGTTTGTTCAAATTTGATTTATTTTCGCTAAATATAGTTAATTGAATTGTGTGGAAAGAATTATTTTAAAGAGAGGGGATGAATTCGTTAGGTTAAAGTTAAAATAAAGTTGGATATAAGAAGGGTTAGAGAGCGTGTGATGTGGATCATGTGGCCCAACACAAATCAAATATGCCATCTTCCATAGTACGAAAACAAAGTGTAAATGAGATATACACAATGAGTGACACCATGGAATCTGATGTTCATCAATATCTCTAAAGTTTTTGTTTCTGTTTTGTAAATTAAATTTTTCGTCGGCGGAATGCAAGCTGTATCCAAAGCTTTCCAAACATTAGGTCCCACCAAAAAGTTTCCATCTATACTCCATTTTCCAACCCTTTCCTCATATCATTCATTCCCAAAAAGTGTTACTTTGACCTCTCTTTCAATTTTTCTTTTGCTTTTTGTTTCTTTATAACTATTTTCTTAGGGGATGTGGGCAACCGATCCAATCTCTAATTTTGATCATACATACTCAATGTCTGTTAAATAGTATCCATTCTAATTTGTAATAGAAATTAAAATCCAAATAGTGTAATGGTAATCTACAGGATTGGGATGATATATTCAAATTTTGGTTGATTCTAAAGCCCTATTTCCATTCATTTACGGAAAAGAAGCGTTAACTTCACTACTAATTCAGTTATACTAGGAATACTAATGTCTATTTTTTATTAATACTAATTGGTAACACGCTATGCACGTTAATTTTTCATTTTATTTGACTAAATAAAAAGAGAGAAATTAATTACACAAATAGTATGAAACTATATTTATTTACTCATGATTTTTTAAAATACATTTTTCAGTTCATTTTTTAGAGACCTCTTACTCAAGATTTGTTATACGTGTGTAAATCAAATGAGCTAAGAAATATACAGAATTTGATAGTATGATTATGAAACAATCCATTTAATCAAACTTTAGATCGATGAGTAGTTTTTTTTATATGTATCAATTATATACCGAATGTTTAAATGGATTGGAATTTCGGACATCGACATTGACTTAATCATTATTTGGACATTTGTGCTAATTCTATATGTTTTATGTATCTCTACCATATTCATAATTATTTAACAAATTTCCCAATAATTACAATTAGTTATTGTTTTGAAATGAATAATTAAATTTAAATGAAAATATATTATTAAAATAATATACAAATAGAGAAATACATTTTTTCCTTCAATCCTTCGAAGATCCATAATATACTATAATGGTAAACACATCCTACATCTTTAGCTCAAAAGCATACTTAATTACAAAACAATAATAATAAAAAATAGAAAGACCTAGTTCTTTGGGATCCTTATGCCACTTTGTTATTTTTTGGAGATGACACTTCTAGCCGTTCTCTTTTTAGTCTCCCATTTTTACATTCTTCATATTTGAATCCTCACAATTTCTCTATATCTTTTTTATTGGGTCAATTGCTTGCTCCCAGACATCGCAAAAATCTATAACTAAAGGAATATACATCAACATATTTATATATAAAAAATAAGGAACAAAATAAAATTAAGAAAAAAAATTAGAAGAGAATAAAAAGCATGATTTAATTTTTTTTTTCTTCACACCCTTAACTTTTTGTCATGACTTGTAAACATGAATAGAAAAGAAAAAAAAAAGGAGATATTTATACCCAAAAACTTGAAAGGTTGGAAAAGATACAAAATAATTACTATGAAAAAAAGGGATATGAATAGGTGGGAAATGGAGGGATGTGAATGGTTTTATAAGATATTTAATTTTTAATTAATTTCTAAAATAACAATTTACCTTCCAACTTTTCTCATCCTCATGCTTTAATTACTTGAATTTCATAATTAAAAATGAATTTACCATAAAATCAAAAAGTAATTTTGAACGCAAAACTAAATTAAGAGTATAATTAAGAGAAAAAAGTTTCTCCACGTCGAGCCTTATATATATATATAGATATAAATTACACAAATTGTTCTAGTAACTAATTATATTATTAGATTAATATTTTAGTATTACAATATTGTAGTATATATTTAATGAGTTTTTTTCAAAAATAAAACAAAGCGCAAAAATATTTACACCTTATAGAACAATTTTGAAAAAGAAAAAAGTCCACAAGCCCACAACGTGAGATAACAAAAATATCTCTGATTAATCGGTTACACATGCGTGAAAAGACGACTTTATACCCAGTTTAAACGATCTTGTATACCCAATCTAAACGATCTTGTATCAAATCTAAATTATCTATTATTGATAATGGTCTATCTCTGTCTATTTAGGATAGACAATTGATAATTCAAATATTGATGCACGATCGTTTAGATCATGTACCAATATCGTTTAAAACTTATTCCAAGAAGGAAAAAAGAAGATGAGAGATGAAGGAATAAATTCTAGAAGAGGAAATCATGAACAAATCGCAAACAACAAGTGTAAATAAGAAGAGAGAGAAGCAATAATATGAATAAATTAATAAAATGAAAAAGAGAAAAATAAATAGCAAAGAATAAGAAGAAAAAGAACCGAAAAATCAACCCGCAATATTCTTAATCCAATAAAGGCAAATATGAAATTTATGAAAAAGTAATTGGCTTAATGAGATTTTCTTAAATTGTTATATATATCGTAAATATTTATCATTTTTGTTATATTTATGTAAATTTACCTATGTTTATTGTAATAATTTTTATATTAATATTTTTATATATTTGTTGCGAAGTCACACCATGAGATGATGCATTGTTTACTATATTAATTACTATTTTCATTCAATTAAATCTTTTATTTTTTTTATATCTTCCCTGAACTTGGAACGATTCTTGTAAGATTATATTTTTAGGAATGTAAATTCAAGTATTTATTTTGTTTTTCTTTTACACGTACATGTGACATATATATTAGAAAAATTAGTATACCAATTCAATGTGTATAATCACCTCCATATGGAATAGATGCATCAAATTGTCATCTATGTTGTATTCTATCTATAAGAGTCACCTCCCTTCAACATGTGTTCTTTATAACGTTATTTTAATATTTATTGACAAAATTAAATAAGGTAGAGAGAAAGAATTGACAAAGGTAAGGGATGAAATTGTGTACCCGTTACACGATTCAACAAGTCATGTAGTCGATACCTGATTTATGAACGACATCGACGACTTCGTGCCACATCATCACCTTCACCCCTCTGCCTCCCATCTTTGCAAACTTTTTCTAATTTTTTTGTTTTCTTCTTTAATATATACATAATTTTATTTATTAATTATTTAATATCTCAATTCCTAATTTGCAATCTAAAAATATGTTTACTTATAAAAATTAATTCCACCATTCCCATTTTTATTGGATTATTTTCTTATTAAAATTTGGTTTGCAATTTCAATTCTTTTAATTAATTTCATTCTTCCTTAATCTTAACTTTTTTTTCTTAAAAATATGTTTTTAAAATTTCTAATATATTTTATTTTAGATTTTTTAGAAAGGTAAATTTCTTTTATTAATATTAAAATTTACTTACAATTCTTTTATTTAATCTTTTTTTTCTATGCAGAATTCAGTTTTCATTTTTCTCTTAAAAATATATTTTTAAAATTTGAGTTTTAATACTTTTATTTTAACATGAGTTTAGCTCTACTCCTATATATTCAAGAACAAAAAGTGTTGGATTCAATTTCCCTCGCTCCAAGTTGTATTATAATATTTTTTTAAAAAAACTAAGTATTTTAAATTTCAGATTTTTTAGAAATATATATTTCTATTGTTAATATTAAAATTTAGTTTTCCATTTCAATTCTTTAAATTAATTTCTTTCCTTTGCATATTTGGATTTTCATTTCTTCTTGAAAATATGTTTTTAGTATTATAAATGTTTATTTTTTAAACGAATGCTATTTAAATGATCTGATTTTGTTTTAAAATTAGTGATATATATATATATATATATATATATATATATATATATATATATATAATAAATAATTAAACGATATTCAAAGAAACAAAAAAAGTAACCTTGGTTTTAACATTTGACCAATCTTATGCATACAATGACATATATAGTTGGCAACGTAGGTTGTGACTAGATTAAGGGAAGTCATGTACTCATACATGACTTTGCTTGAAACCAAAACTATTTTATTTTTGTTAATAATTTGGGTTTCAACCCTATTTTTATTTATTTTCTTCGATGTACTCTATTTTTGTCTATAATTTGGAAAACAACATTATTCTTAAACATTTTCCTTGCAACATCAATTACATTTATCCAAACTAAGACTTTGTTTTTTAAATATAGAAATTTATTTTTTAAACTAAAAAAAATAAAAAAAGTCACCTCACAACCCCTTGACAAAGAGGGATGTAAAAATTTAAAAAGAATGTAAAGGTAAAAAGAACGGGTAAAGAATTCTCTCTGCATCACTCCTTTTAAAGTATAAGAGATTTTTTAGTATTGTTTTTCAAACTCCAATAACCATACTCGTGGTCCTATATTATAATTAAAAAAAAAAATGAAAACATAACAACTATTTATTTATTTTTTAGTTTGGAATTAGATAGAGACTATAAAATTGCAAGAGATAGATTTTAAATATAATATTCATGATTAAATTTTAAAATTTGTGGTTAAATCATAAATTTGATCTTTATATATCTTCATTGTTGTGTATATTTTATTTTAAAATTTTAAAATGTTTTCATTATCTAGACCGTTAATATCTTTAATAATGATGGTTGAGTACATGGCCAAGTTATTATGACATGTAAACTAGTGTGCTTAGAGGACTTAATTGAATAACTATTATAAATCCTTATGTTAAAATTAAATATGACCCAATTTATTATTTTTTATTTCTATTAACCATCAACCTCAATATATATATATATCATTAATTATTAAAATTAAATCATATAGGTGTTATACAAAAACAAAACATATATATAGGCCCTAATTTTAAGTTGGATGAGAGTGGAACTAAAGTAATCATATAAAAAATATATATCCATTAAAAAAATAAGAAAAACCTATACAACACAAATATAGCATTATATGTTAAAATTGTTGTTTAGAATTTGAAAACAAATCTATACATAATAGGCATTTTTATTGGTATGAAACAATAATGGGACACAATGATGAGCCATGTGTGTGTCATAATTATTGGGTTGGAATGGATAAGATTCAAGAAAATTAATGTAACAAAGATTAATGTTGTTGAAACTATAGGATCTCAAGTTACTGCCATATTCACAAAAGTGCAACAAAAGAGAGAATTAGATTGTACTCTTTTTTTGGTGTGAGAATTTAAAGCCATTACTTTGTTCTTTTATGTCCTTTTTGTTTAATTATCAAAAAGAACAGTTTCAAATTTGTCAATTATTTTTTTAGGTATCCCATAAAAATTATTGATAGTTATAGCAATTAAAATTCATTTACTCTATATATCCACATAAGAATAATGTTCATCTTATACATTTGGTTACATTCCTTTTTAAATGGCTATATAATCGAATGTTACCTAATAAGTTTCTTAGGGTTTCAATAACGTGTTTTAATTTGAGTCATAGATTGCAATACATAGGTAGTGAAAAAATGGGAAGAAAGCCATGTGTTTGTTGTTTTTAATTTTTAAAATAGATTTAAACCAATTTCTAAAAGAAAAATGTGGATATAGAAAAAAAAACTATTTACAAAATATAACAAAAATTATTTAATTTCTTATACTCTATCGATATTTTTACTATTTAAATGGTTTTTAATAAATTGAAACTTACTTTAGATAATTATTTAGGTCTTCTTACTATTGTGTTTTTTTTTTTTAAATTGTATTTGTTTCACGATAATTTTCTTACTCAAAATTTTCATATAATTTCCTATTGAACTTGAATTTTAAGATCAAGCTTTTGAGAACTATTTTTTTAAAAAATTATTTCAAGATGTTGCTAAGATTCTAAAAACACTTTGAAAGAGTGTCCAAAGTTATTATATAATTTGTGGGTTATGATAGTGTGTATGGATGATGCAAACTATTTTAGTCCAGATAGAAAATATATAGTAAACATAGTAACAAAAAATTAGAAAATAATAAACACCATAACAAAAAAAGATTTCAAATAATATAATTGTAGTCAATTGTAGGTTACGAATGAGAACAATTGCAAAATGTACCAATAAGACCTAAAATATTCGTAGATATAACAAAATAATTTGCAAATATAGCAAAATCTAAATCTAGCTCTAAGAAGCAATTGTGATGTTCCATATTATTAATAGGAGTTTGTCTATCCAATAATATAGTATATCAATAATAATAGAAGTATATCACTGATAAATTTTATTATATTTGTAATTTTTTAAATATTTTTATACAATTAATTATTCACAAAGTGTTACACATTGTAATTACCTACTAGTTATAAACAATACTATTATATTTGAAGTCTCAAACATGGACTAAGGTAGCCCACTCCAGACCTGTAAGTTTAGGGCTCAAATAATAACCTAAGATCTAACTAACAAAAATAAATAAATAAATAGATGAAAGCGGTGCTTGTGAGCCTAATTTTTAAAAATAAAAAACCTGATGTACCAAATGGACCCTTAATGTTTGTTTTTCTTTAGAAAAATTAAAGCTTTATATTTATTTATGATCATATACACCTATTTCTATGTTTTATTATCTAAAGTTTGTTTTCTCGAACTAAAAAATATTTAATTGTTTAAAGTAGTTCTGTCTTTAGAATTTGATTAAGAATTTAAACATTTTTTCTAATAAAAGTGAAAATGGCAGGAAACACCTGAATATTTCATAAACAAAATTTTTTGTTCTTAAGTTTGGGTTGTTCTAATTTAATTTCTATTTAGTTTTTAAATTCTAAAATATCATAGATGTAGTTATTTCAGCTTAATTAATTTTAATTTGGTTACTAAGTTTTAAAATGTTCCAATTTGATCCCAAAAATTTATGGAGCTTTTTTCTAATACAGCATGAGATCAAGACATTGTTTAAATATGGTTTTTAGATGTTAAGATTCACCTTTAATCTCGTTTTTTACAAAAATGTGAGCACCTTTTGTCTTTAATATAATATCTATTAATTAATTTAAAATTTTAAAATAGCTGTGATTAATTAAATTTTACATTTTTCACCGCTATAAATTTTTAAATTTTATTTCACTTCATAATTGTTTTTTAATAAATTTATATACAATACAATTAATTATCCAAATGAAGTATTTAATGAAAAATTAAATATTATTCCTAATGAATTTGTATACATAATAAAATTAGTGAGAAAAATTAAAGCTAAAAATATAAATGTTAAAATCTAATAATCAAATTGATATAGAATTAAAATATTGAAGATAAAAGTATAATACTTATAGGAAAGGAAAAAAACTAGACAAAATTTTCTTTTTCAAAACTAAACAACGAAATATTACAAAACGTGATTGAAATTTATTCTTATCAAGCAGCTTTAAATATAAAATAATAAAGAAATAAAAACGTAGGTGTGAGATATTTTCATATGAAAATAAAATGGAATTAAAAGAGAGGCCACAAAATTTGATTGGATTGATAGCAACCATTTCCCAATTCTTTTACTCACAATATCAAATTTTGTTACTTCTTTCACTAATTCTCTCTCTAAACCTATATTCTTAGTCTTCAAATCTTTAAAATTAAAGTTCAACTCATTTTTAAACAAGTCTATAATATATATGGTTAACCTTTTTAAGAAGAAGAATATTTAACCCATCAAACAATAAGTAAAAGCAACGATATGCTCACAAATAAGGAAAAAATATTCTACACACTAATATATTACCTAATACGTAATATTGTGTTTGACATCATACACATTATATTATAAAACATGTCACTAAGAATAGAAAAATAAAGCTGACTAATATGAACGTACATTGTTTTTTATAGACTAGTAATAAAATATATTTTAATATATTATATAGTATTATATAATATTATTGATATAATAAAATCAAGTATATAATTGATATACTATTTTTATATCTAACTTATATTATATAATATATTTGAGTCAATATTAACTTAGTTCTCAAATTTGCGATTTTTTCTCTTTTAAATAAATCTTTCATAATTCAGGTCATATTTATCATGGTACGAACTTTTTTATTATATCTTAAATTGTTAAATGATTATGAAATAATAATTTTATTTAAATTGATGATAAAGATGGAGATTATTTATAATGATTTTATTTATTAGTTATTATCCTTGTTGTGATCATTATTATTTTGTTGTCTATCTTATTTCAAGGAAAAGGTTATGAAATCTTGGTCAACTTTGCATGAATAATAAATAATTTTGACAGAAATTAAAAACCTATTTAAAAAAGAAAAAGAAGAAGAAGAAAAAAAGCTCCAAAGAATCCAATTAATTAAACAAATAAAAGAAGTAAAATGAAGGAATTAGGCATTAGGTAATGGCCATCTTTAGATTTGTGTGATATGTTGGGTTACCAATCAAAAACTTCTATTTGTTGACTCTATTAGTTTGACTACTTCCAACTTATAGTGAGTGAGTCTCTCTTGTGATCAAAATTAGCTCACTCTTCTTTCAACAAAGTGGGGCCCCTCTATAAGGATTTGTGAATCAAAAACTTCCAAAATGAGAAATGCTATTATTTAAATATATAAGGGAAGATTAAATGTTAAGTATTCTCTCTCTTTAAAAAAAAAACCCTTAAAATATACACAATTTAGTTATAATTACATCGTCAAACTTTTAATTTGTAAAATTTTCACTCTCAAAGATTGTACAAGTGTTAAAATTGAACCTCAAACTATACTTGTAGATGTTGGACTCCAAATTATACAATTTGAAATTTATACGATTGTTACAATGTAATTATTTACAATTTTATAAGTTTGAGTGTTAATATATACTTGTATAAGGTTTGAACACTCAATTTTTATAATTTAAAGTTTGAGGGTATAAGCATAACTATACTATCATACTTTACAAATAGTTTTTTGTATTTTTTTTTTTTTTTTTTTTGAGATCACTGTAAGTTTATAGTAATGTTCAGTTTTAGTTGTTACCTTATACTAGGGGGAAAGGAAGAATAGGAAGGATATTGGAAAATTTTCTTTGGTAGAGATTCAACTTGATATAGTGTGAGAGCTAGGGTGTTTAGAATATTTTTATAAGAGATTAATTAAAAAGAAAAAAAATAGAGTTGTTTTCGAGAAAATGTATTCATAAAATAATTAGGTTTAAGATAATCACTTGAGACCAACTTTTAGAAAAATGAACTATGGAGTTTAATGGTTAATCTCTTCCTAATTTGTATGAGAAACTTCGGTCATTATCTCCAACGACTACCGTCAACCAACTTTCGACCACTCACCTCTGCTTACTATCGATGATCTACTTTGACCAACTCAAATGGCCTAACCTCCAACAACCTTCTTCACCCACTGCCTTCAGTGATCGTCATCGACCAATTCTGGATTTCACCCTAACCACCATCTCCGACAACCACAACCAACCAATTTGGACCACTGGCAAAATCTTTTATAGTAATCAGATTTAATAAAAACAATTTTAGTATATAATGAATCAAACAAATTTTTTTTGGAAAAGAGTTTGTCAAACATGTGTTTTTATTTTAAGAAGTTGTGATCAAAAAGTGTTTAAATGAAAATGATTTTTTTTAAAACAACCCTAATACTTGTTTGGGGTTTTTCTTTTTTAAGGAACACGTTTGTTTATTAAATTGCCTCTTTTTTCAAAAATAGAAAAAATATTTGTACTCCTTAGAAAAAACTACTAAAAAAAGAAATTCTATTTTCTCTTTTATTTTTAGTCTCTTTTATTTTTTAGGAATTGTATTCTTAAATAATAAAAAATGAAACTATTTACAAAATATAACAAGAAAATTCAAATGAACTAAAGAAAATTTAATGATTTTACGATAGTTTGTAAATAGTTTCAATTTCTCAAAACCTCCCAACAAAACTTTCTCAAAATTTCTTTTCTTTTAGTTTTTTTTATCAGCTTCAATTATAACTTTTGTTTACTTTGTAATACTTCCTTTTCTTTTCTTTTTAGGAAAATATATCTTTTTGTTCTATGTTTTTAAAAGCTTAATTTCTATTCAAGGTTTAAAGTTTAATTTTTATTGGATCCGTAAATTTCATGACGTTACATTATTTAGTTCTCAATTTTTGAATTTTGTCTCAATTTAGTCTCTAAATTTAAAAATGTGTCATGATTTCACTTTTGACATTTGAATTTTGTTTGAATTTAGTCTCCTAGATTTCGAGGTTTTATATTTTTAATAACTTTAATATTTTTATTAAAGACCTACTTTCAAATATTGACATACGTGTCTGTTAGTTAATTTTAAAATATATATATATATATATATATGCAGTGTCAGATCCAGAAAATTTATATAGGGACACTATATAATAAACACCCTACAAATATTTTAAAAATATTAATAGCTTCAAAGATTAATTAATTTAATACGTATTACAACTGTTATCTACGAGTTTTCATGTTTTAAAATTGATACATGATAAGTTTATTATTTAAGTACTTATCCAATAAATCTAACGATGAACGAAAAAATTATCTTATAACCTTTAATTCTGAAATTAAATTAAATAAATATATACATGAATAATGTAAATGAGAATTTAAAAGTTGCATAAAAATTAAAAAAGGAAAGAAAGAAAATAATAGCTCTTTCATGAATATTTTTGAGAGAGTGGAAGTCTAAATCGATTCCTATTCGAAGAAAGGAAATTATTAATTTCAAAATGCAAAATCTGAACCCATGACTTGATAGCATGAAGTAACTATGCTACAACCATACTTCATTTGAAATAAAGCATTATTTAGTATTATAGTGTAATCTGATATTTCAAAATTAATATTAAAATACAAAATCCAATAGTGTGACAAGGGTACGTGTCCTCGTTGTCCCTTGATAGATCCATCCGTACATATATGGATAGTAAAAATGAAAGATGAGTATTTAGTTAAGTGTAAATATCGAATATCAATTCTAAAATTGCAAACAAAAGTCTAGCTTTTTTTTTTAATTTTCGTTTTCTTATTTTCTCTCTCCTTTCCATTTTATTTTTAGTCTTTTTATTATTATTTTTACACTTTTTATTTCCTTTTTTAACAAATAAACTTTTGTTTATTATTTACTACTTATCTTTCTATTATTAATTCACAATAAGGTTGTTGAAGATAACAAAAAATAAATAAATAAATAAATTATTCTCTCTCTTTTTAAAGTTAATGATGGCTGATAATTAAGAAAAGATGTAAGACCATATTCGTACTAATCTATGCAAATTGTCATCATTTTATATGAATTGACTAAATTAAGATATGACATTGAATATCAAACTTTTAGAGATAAGATTTGGATAAAAATGCCCTTTAGCCTTCTAACTTCTAATTTTGATTAAGTTTGAGACCATAAAATTTTAAACATCTTTAACTCTTTGAGTTTTCGAATAATCTAGTTTTTATCTTTACTAATCACTATAAACATTTTTTTGCCCTTTGTCATTACGTTTCTATTTTATAGTGTTCAATGAACTTTTTCTTTTCTATTATTCTGAAGTGACATGGTCATAAATTAATGTGATAAACATAGATTATCTAATAATTTCTTTACTTACGATAATTGCAATGCGTTACTAAGCATACACGCTTTTCTTGATTTATAATTATACAAATAAAATAAAATTTATTATTGAAATCCCAATTATATTAGAGTACAGAACTATCTGTAGTTGATTATATATATAATACGTATAGGGTATAGGTAGGGTAAGCACATTATATTGTAGATAATGACATTTAAATTAAATCAATATACTTTTTCTTTGTTTTTCAAATAGTATTTAGCTGTCTTAATTTATTTATTTTTAAAATTTTATAAAAATTAAAGTCTCTTTCATTATAAGTTTGGTTATTTTGTTTGATATGGTAGTTGATTTGAGTTATTGATGAGAATATAATATGGATTATTAGGTCAAATTGTGTACGTAACCAAACTTACATAGAAATGCAATGCTTTTGAATGTATTATCATGTCTTATAATTAACCAAATCTATTTTTGAATAAATCTTTCAAAAATTTGTTGGCCAATTAATAATATAAATTCATAACCAAACAAACCCTAATAATTTAATTAGCTTTCAACTAATATATATCCACTTGTAAAGTTCAATAGTAGGAGCTGTCTTCCTAACACACGACCTAATTTCATTCTCTTTATATTTATATATCTAATAAACAGTTTTATATAAACTTTATATTTTTTCTCTCTCTCCTCCTTCTCCAAATTTTCTCAACTACTTTCTGAATTTTTATGAATTGTGTACGTATGGATAAGTATTTAAGCAATTTTCTGTTCATTTTGATTAACTCATGAAAACCTATGATATTACATATTGGATATATATACACAATAACGTGACCTTAAAATAACATAACATAAAGTTGATTTGATTGAGAATTAGTTTAGTTGATTTGACTCATCTAAACATTTAGTTATTTGAATTTAATATTAGATAATCGTAAATATAACAATCAAACAAAAATATTAACACATATGATACAATGTAAAAAAATTCTTAGAATTAACAGAATTTTGATATAGTATCACCACTTGAATTCTATCGGGAATAAAATATATCATCAACATATCAAATATCTGCTACACATGACTCTAATTTTTCTTTTTTCTTTTTTTTGAAAAAAAATCATAAAATAATAACCAATGAAAATAGAAATACTAATATGATAAGATTAGAAAGTGAACAGAACTTAGTTATTAATTTATAAATTATTTGATTCACAAGAATATATTCTAATATTGATATTTTATTGTTTTGTGTTACATATATTTGTCCTTTTTTAGCTTATCTCCTAAATAATATATCATATATTTAAATAGTTCAACTAATTAAGAGGTCCAAAATAATAATATGGGAAAAGACATGTCATAATCCAAAACATACAATAAGTTATTAAGAAAAAAAAAGTGAATTAAAACTAACTCTTATGCTACCTGCAAATTCTACTCTCAAATTTTTTAGTAATAAAATTGAGCCTTAAATAGAAACATTAAATAGAACCTTTAAACTAACTTCGTATAATCGTAGAAATTTCCAATCATTTATACTAGTTTGATGGTTAAATTTTTTTATTATTTTGGAGTCTAATTTCTACAACTATTGCAAGTTTAGGTTCAGTTGTAAAACTTTTAAATATATAAACATCTAATTTTCACAATTGAAAGCTTCATGATGGTAATTGTAACTACCATTTTTCATGCATGGTTTTGCCAAGTCAATACCAAAATATATATATATATATATATATATATATATATAGAATTAACATAATAATAGAAAAATCTAATAAAATGTAAAATGGGCAAAAAATTAATATAGAAAATAAACTCTATGTCAATAACTCTATGATTAGAGGAAATTCCTACTTATCAATAAAGCAAATATGGATGGAAGTACTACTTCTAAAAAAATAGATTTCGACTTCGATGTGGATTTCATCTCTTATTTAAATTATTAAATTATTTGAATGTTAACTTTAGCTATATATATATATATGTATATAATTAATTAATTAATTAATAGTTTAAAAAAATATGATCCATATGCGTTATACAAAATTTCTACCAAACAATCAAACAATATGGATCAAAGTATTATTTAAAAAAATAGATTTGAATAATTGATTTCCATCTCATTTAAACTAATAGATTAATCCATTGCTAATTTTGGCTAGGCCTATATATAATTAATTAATAAGCATAATGGATCCACCCCATCACCTAAATTCCTATTACAAGTTGGCCTTTCTTGCATGGGGGCTCTTTTATTTTTGGTAGAAATTAAAATTATAAATTAGAAAAGACTTTATCTAGGCAAAGAATTTTCAAGAAACTAAAATCATGATTAATTATAAAACATTTAAAAAGAAGAAAAAAAATGTCAAGAAACATTGAAGATTACAAATAAGTGATTTGGAGACCAATATTCTCAAAGAAACAAAGTAAGTTTGTGAAGTTTCCTTTTAGTTTCCAAGCAACCAAACACGTATAATAAATATGTGTGGCAATGGAAATAGATTATTATTAATAATTAATATATATTTTGATGCCAATTAAGCACTCATTATCTTTCTCCATCAAACCTTAATTAAATATGATTGACATCTCATCTACCAATCTTAAACTTTCTTCCATCTTCATAATGAAGCTTTTTTTAATCATCAATTATTGTTTAGTTGCATCGTGGATTTGGTTCATACCCAATTTTATTCCAACAACAATATAACAAACTTCCTTTTCAAAAACATTTATATCATCTTTTACGTTTTTTTTTTTCAAATCACTAAATAGATGCAAATCACAACATCAAGAAGACAACGTCGTGATGCTTATTGCAAGTTAAAAAAAGAAAAATATATATTAGTAAAAGATACTTAGGTTTGAAGAGTCAGTCTTTAACGTTGACTCATGTTTTTCTTTTTAAATTAAACCTTTACTTAATTATGGTTCTATGAGTATTTATTATTTTAGCATGGTGAGAAGAAGAGTAAGCTTTTAGATTATTGTATAATTGTTTTCTTATCCTTGACTCGAATGAAGAGTTTTCTAGTACAATTTGTGAGTCTTGTAGACAAAAGTGGAAAAAAAAAACATTTCCATATCTTGATGGATTATAACCCTTTCTCTTAACATTTGAGCGGAACCTATATAATTAAGTAGAAAAGAGCTTAACATAGTCCATGCTAGATGGACAAGTACCAATATATACTTCTAATTCTTCATTTATCTTGATTATTATAACACCTTGAGTTGAGGATAAAAACGTGAATGAATCGAGATTGAAAAGTATATGGTTAAGAAAAAGTTTTAAAATTAAAAATAAAAGTTAATGTTTATATACTAACAAAATACACCTTCCTTTTAGGTGGCTTAATCAAAAGAAATTATGAAACTAATGCTGTGTTACTTGTGGAGTAATTATATACATCGTGTGACCTTCTAAATTTTTTTTATAAAATTCAATTAGGTATTGAGTTTGGATTCCAAATCTTGAACCTAAAGTGTTACAATATAATATCAACATAGAAGACCTTTCTAAACCGTGAGTTACAATGGCTTATTTCGTTATAATTGAAACTACAAAAATGCATTCAAACCTATATGTATATATAAGTGAAGAAATGTAATAGTCAGCACTATGTATCTCTTTTTAAAAATGGTAAATAGCATGTCACCAAATATCTTCTTTTTTATTTCGAGTGGCATTTTATAATTTACAAAAATTATATCAATATATAATGAGTTTATATTTTTATGGTTTAGGTGATACAAGTATTCAATTAAAATGTGTAAAGTTTGATGTGCACTTATACCCATTATATTGAAAATGGTTGGGGAAAAGATAAAAGCTAGCAAAGACATATATATATATATATATATATATATAGACAAAGGGACTATAGCTGGCCTTGAGAAATATAAAGGACCCTACCAATTTTTTTTTCTTTTTGAAATATTAATAAATAACAACAATCATAGAAGGGAAAGATGGCCACTTCATTAATTGTCAATGCAAATTTTTCTTCCCAATGTCCATTGCTTCACTCTTTTTTTTTTATTATTATTGTCTTTATCAAGTAGGTGAACAAAAAATATTGGAGATATATAGTAAAAAAGACTATAATTTTAATTAATAAATATTGTCAAATCATGATTATTTTAATTCATATATATCCTATTCCAATCAAATACATAAACTGTTTTTTATTTGGATCAAACCTATAACCAAAATAGTTCATGGGATAAAACATATTTTCAAACATAACCTAAAGAACACAAAAATAATAATAATAATAGCTAGCTTGAGTTGTACATAGTAACACATGAATAAAAGTGTAAGAATTTGATTTATATGAATAAGGAACATATTACTTCTTTTAACCTTTTTGATAGATTTTTTAGATGTGTGCCTTTTTATATTTATATCAAAAAGATATCCAAGCTAATATACACCTATGACTAGCATACATTTTATTTTCTTTTCAAATCAATGTTCAACCATTGGATGCATATGTATTTAGTTTTGAAAATAACAAAATTTGCAATATAGGATTAATGGAAACTTTGGGGAAGTGAGAGAGATGGGTGTTTGGACAGATGAAATGTCACATCTTAGGGGAAATGTAGAGGCAAGTTGTGTGAAGGGAAAGGGGGCCAACATATAGCAACAAAATAAGAAATGCCTTATCAAATTCAACCTAGTCTTTTAAGTACTCTTCATCACTAAATTTAGGTCTTATTCAATAATTATGTTTTAATTGCCTACTCTTTTATGCTTGATTTTAAAATTGAGATTTGATTGAGAACTTTGATGTTACCTTATGAAAAAAAAAATATTTACGGATAAGTTAATTTGTAAACACAAATATCATTTTCTAATTTCAAAATGTTAATAAAAACAAATAGTTTACAAATATTAAGTTATTAAAATTAACTATGATTATTCTCTAACGTAACCAATTGATTTTACTGATTTTGCTCAATTATTGCATATGTTTAGTCTTTTTTTTTTTTTTTTTTCCTTTTTCAAACATTGAACTCACTTCATCTTTATATATAGAGAGAGAGATCAAATGTTGCAAAATGATTGCGATCAGAATCCAATGCAAAAAAAGGGGCATTTTCATTTTGAAGGTGAGGTAGATCTGCACTTCAAATTTTGAAACATAGGTCTATTATATTCAATAGGATAACATGAAAATTGTCTGTTTAATGTCTCATTTGAGGGAAAAATCAATCTATACCTTTGTAATTTGTTGTTTGAATTGATTAATTATCTCTGAACTAATAATTATATCTATTATGGTTAGATTTAACGAAATAAGTCGAGGCCAAGAGTCTAGACATAGATGAGGCCTATGGATAGAAGTAGAAGCTCGAGTTGACATGATAAAGTTGACGAAACTCATGTTTGACAAAGAGCCACCCTTAGAGGGCCTAGAGTGAAACTTAAACAACTCATGAGTGCGCCTAAAGGTAACTCAGAGGATCCATGAGAGCCTAGAGAGAACCCACTAGAGTCTTAAACGGGTTAGAGGACCCACAAGGGAGCCTTAGAGGAACTACAAGCTAGAGAGCTTAGAGAGAGTTGAGAGGACCCACGAAACAACCTAGAAGTAACTTAAAAAATCCACGAGAGAGCAGAGGTAGGAACCTTAAGAGAGCCTATAGGACCCATGAGAAAGCTTAAGGACATTTATATTGATAGTACAAAAAATGTGTTATCTAATCACGCTTAACACTACAAAAAATCGGAGCTCTATCGACGTCTAAACAGACATCGGAAAAAAGGGACGTCGTAAGAAAACCTTTTAGCGACATTGTGAAGAAGGCGTTGACAGTGTGAAGCTCTAGCGACATCAAACAGATAATGTCGGTAGAGGATGAGGCTTCCACGACACTGAGCGAGGAGATGTCGTGAAAACGTTTAATTTAAATAATAATATAGATTTTTTGCGACGTCATGCATGTACACGTTGTCGTTGCCCCAATAACTGCAGACGTTGCATGCAAGGTGTCGTGAGAGGTCAACCTTTTGCCGACATAGAGTAGGTAACGTCGCGAGATATGTGACGTTTTGACTGCTTTTGACAAGGTTCTCACGATGTCATAAGTGACTGCATCGACAATTCTTGGAGAATCGACAACGCCATAAATGAAGGCGTTGCAAATGGGGGGGGGGGGGGGTTCTCTCGACGTTTTTAGGCTGCGTCGGGATAACCACCGCAACACCGTCTGTCGCCGCTGCTCGCCGCTTTCCATTGAGTCCATTATCGCCGCCCCTACATTTCGTTCGTCGTCATCTGCCGTCGTGGCTCTTCATTCCGATAAGTGGTTTACTAATTTTAAAATTATTGCTAAGACACCATTGCACAAACATAAACATGGTTTTAGTTTTGTTTTAATTTTGTTTAGTTAATTAGTTTTAGGATTTAAATTTCAAATTAATTTTAGGTTTTAGATTTCAAATTAGTTTTAGTATTTAGATTTTGATTTAGTTGTAGATTTTAATGTGTTAAGATGTAACATTGAAGTTGAATTTGAGATTGAATTTCAAATTTTCAAATTGAATTCTAATTTGAATTTGGGAGTTATACTGAATTTGAGTTATACGTAAATATGATTGATTGTAAAAAAGATTATCAATCATATTTACTTAATATGCAAGTGGAAAACTTTCTATGGCTTACCTGTTTGGTTATCGATCTTGTTATTTACTACTCCTCTCTTCTCAATCAATTTTTTGGAACCACCAGAGCAATGTTCGTTTCTGTTTGAAGCAACATATTATTTTTTTCAATGAAGCTTGTAATAATGTTCAACTTTCTTCTTTGTACATTCTGCTCATGTCTCTATGTTCATATTAGCTACAATCATGCTAAGGCAATGTGTAGAAGTTGGGAAAATTGATGTCGGCGCTTAGAATTATGCTTTACTTTTTTGTTTTTACTTTTTATTATTCATATAATTTCTAAAACCTACAAACGTGTATTTTTTAATATTTGAATTAATTTTAATATAAATTTGATTTGGTATTTTAATTTTTTTATTAATTTTACGTCAATTATTTTTAGAATTTGATTAAATTTAAATCAAATCAGATCCCAATATAACACTATCGACACCGACATCGGCAGTAACCTATTTGCGACGTCGTTACCAAACATCGACAGTTCCCCACTGCCGACATGTTGACCATGTCGGTGAACAGTGCATCGGCAGTAACCTTTTGCCGACGTCGCTCCGTTCGCACGTCAGGAGTGCCTTCCACAATGCGTCTCTCACGACACTCTTGTCGACGTCCTTTTATACATCGACGTAGCCTCTCTCGACGCAGCCTTGACTTCTGTCGACGCATCTCTACATTCGCAGACCCCCTTCTTCTTGTAGTGTATATAGGGATTGTTAATTGATTTTTAATTTCAATTTGATTATTTTATAAGTTTAGATAATAAAAAAGATATAATCAAACATTAAGGAGAAAATGGAGCTAAAACTAACCGATTCGAAATCCAGATGAAGAAATTAAGTTAATAAACTCAAAAATGATAAAATTACCACCAAAAGAGGTGCACAATTTGCATTTTTGTGACAGCTCCGCGACTCTGTCTTGTATCACCATCGTGCGGATATAAATCTGCAACTTCAATTTTTAGGTCATCTCTTCTGATTCGGGTGGTTGTTTTGGGCGTATGACCCCCTTGTTTTCTTCGTTTTTCCAACCTCTATTCATCTACTATATTAGATTTTAAGTGTACTCTCATCCATTCTCTCTAATAAACCAAAAATGACGTAGTCTCTCTCTTTTATCCACCCATTAACTTTTATTTGGTTTAATTTGTGTGCAATCTTAGGTCCTCTCCCAACTTTTTTTTGGCATAATTAACTTAATAACTTTCTATTTAAAAAAAAAAAAGCTTAATGACTTTCTTTTAGGGAAAGAGGAAATATTCTTTCTTTTGTCCAATTTTTTTACCAATCCCATGTGCAAAATTGTAACTTTGTCTCTCATTTAACCCATAAACAAACGTAAAATGTTGAGAAATTGCTTTGAACTTGATGAGAGAGAGAGAGAGGGTTTGATTGCTCATTTTAAAAAAAGTATTAATCTTCTGAAGCTCTTTTTTAGGGTCAAGAGTGATTATTGTTTCTTTTTAATGGACACTTTTACACAACACATATAGTTGATCCTTTTTGAAGGATTAAAAAGACTTTTTAGAGTTTAGAATGCCAACTCACATAGAGTTGTATTGAACTCAACAATGTTGGTCATTTTTTTTTTCTCTTTCTTTATGTGTCATTTTCTTAAGCTCATTGGAAGATGTTTGCTTCATGTTTCCAAATTTCTTGTCTTCATATTTTCGAAAAACAGCAAGTTTGTTCTGTGATTTTCTTTTTTTGTTTTTCAATTCCCTTTCAAAAATATATTCTAAATTTTTATAATGGGAAAATAAAATTATATTGTTTTTATTCTCTTGCTGAAGTCTTCGATTTTTTTTCGTGATGTCACTGCTACAAAAGTTAACATTTGGTTCTAGTAATCACCTTTTTAGAAAAGCTTCATTCTTATCTTTCAATTTATCGATCAAATCGAATTATTAATATTTTAGAACCATCAATTATGAATTAACCCTAATCTAATCAAACCATCCTGCCACAAAATTGCATCGATAAAAACTCAACTAAAAAATATTAGACATAATTTGAAAAGATATTATTACATTGAAAATTGATGTCTTATTAGATTCTTTTGAAGATTTTCCTAACAAGATCCAAAAGTCTATAGTGGGTTTAAATCTAAAAGAAATTCAGAAGCAAAATGGATAAGTATATGTCTCAAAAAGAAGATGTTAGAATATCGAGTTTCGAACCAACCAGTAGAGTTGAGAAATGTATACAATCGAAAAATAATCGAGTTGGACTCGGCTTAATGCTTTACAGCCTCGAGTGTCACAACAACCCTAACATAATTGGAGTTGCATATAACCACATGCAAGTGTAAGAGGAAATTATAATGTTTTATTAAGTACTAACCCCATTTGATGACGCCACATAAGAAGAGTTTAGAAATTTTCAAATAAAAAGGTCAATACTTTTGTATTTAGTTAAATTTTATACTTCAATATACTAATTTAGACATCAGAGTGTGTTAGACTTAACACCACATTGGTGCGAGAAACTCTCAATCAGGTTAATTTAGAGAATGAGACTCACAAAAAAGAAACAATTCAGTAAAGAAACATGCGAAAGGCCTACGATAGACAACAAATGTGTGAGAATTTCCCATGTCAACACAAACATTTATAACGAAATATAGTTTTGTTTTTCTCAAATCATAATTTTATTGCCAATAAGGTAAGGATATATAAGAAGTGACCTAAGAAATTATTTGGAGTTAGAAAAGCATTTCCAAAATGAGGCATATAACTACAAAAGTCTTATCTGCCTTTCTTATAGAATCCATCATTAAGTATTTGAAAAGTCACAACTAATTAAATTCATTAAAAATTCCTCTCTCAAATTAAATTTATATAAACTTCCGAGCTTTTCCATAATTATAATAATTATTATTATTACAATTCACATATTGTACCCTCCAATTTATATTCTCTTCTATAGTTTTCACATGCTTTTCTTTTAATTATCTCATAAATTAAAACTAAAAGCCACAATGTTTTCTAAGCCAACTATATAAAATCTAGATATCATTTTTTTTTATTTTTATTATTATTTGATAATGATATCATTCTAATTAACCTAATTTATATAACTTAAAAACTTAAATCAAAGACAATAAAGCATGCGTGATGTGATGTAATTAAGGTCTAATTTGGAATTTAATTGTATTATTAGTATAGGTTAAGCTTTCACTTAATTTAGAGAAAGACATTTTTTTAATTATATGTTTTGTATTTATTTATTTGGTGTCTTAGGCACCAAATTAATCATTCCTCCTATTAAAAAAAATCATACAAATTTATTATCTCAAAAAGAAATTCATAGTTACTGAGATCAACTTGATTAAAAGAAAGTAGAATGGAGGTATTTAATTTTTTGAATTATGTACTAAAATAATTAATTTGATTTGTAAGATAATAGTAGCCGTAGAGGGGAAATGTGGAAAATGAAAAGAGTAATATGAGTAACTATGAAGTGTTTTTGTTTTTATTTATGATCTCAAAAAGAAAAAGGCATTGTAGTTTATGTAATAGAACAATTCCTACTTAATAAACCCCTACGCTCCATGCAATATTTGGAACACAATCGCTCTTATTATTTGAGATTGTAACACACGAGCTTGATTGAAAGTGGGGGTTGTATCTCACTTATATTAATTAATTAATGTAATAAAAACAAAGCTGGCTTGCCTTCCTTTTTCACTATAAATATATATATATATATATATATATATATATATATATATATATATATATATATATATATATATATATATATATATATATAAAAATAACAATAAAATGAAGTTTCTTTTTATTGTTAATTCTCAAGGGAAGTGCTCTCTGAGTCACCTAAAAACCAAACCCTAAGAGAAAATCTACAATTTTATTTACAAATATACAATTCTTGCTAACATGCGCCACCAATTCAACTCTATTACCGTTAACTGCCACGTCGGTGCATTTTAGCACAACCTCCAAATTCTAAAAAGTTGCATCTTTTTTTTTCTTTTAATCCTTTTTTTTTTTTTATTATTCATTCATTCATTCATTCACTGCTTTGCTTTGCTTTGCTTCTTCTTGTTCATCCTTTTTTCTTCTTTTTATTTTAAAAAGCTTCTTCTTTTTTTTTTTTTTTTTTTTTTAATGCTGCTGTAGTTTTCCCTTTACTTATATATAATTTTTTTTTCCTAATAATGATAGGAATGATTTCTTTCCCCTGATACTTTACCCATTTTCTCTTTCTGTCGTTTCTCTAATCTCTCTCTTTTGGTTTTTTCTTTTAGATTTTATTTAGCACTCTCTGTTCAGTTCTAGCTGGAAAGAAAAGGGTTTTGTGAAAAGAGAGAGAAATTTGAAGGACAGATGAAGATGAGCTTTTTAATGGTGGAGATATGGCTTTTGGGTTCTCAGATCTGATGAAACAGAAGCTGTTTTCTAGAAGTAGCTTAGACACTACAAAATGTGTCTTGTTTTCTTGGTCTGTTCTTGAGTTCATTCATTTGAGCTCTGTTTTAACTCAAGTGTTTTGAAGAATTTTCTGTTTGTGAGAGTTCTTTTTGGTCAAAATTCAGTAATTCCTTTTGGGGGTTTGAGCAATTTGAGGGTTTGTTTTTTGATCGGTGGAATCGAGATCTGTTGAAAGTAAAAGAAGAGAAAACAAAATGTTGGCTGTTGGTAGTCCTTTTACCAGTGTTCGTACGAGCTCTAGTTGTAATGCTTTGCTCAGAGAACTTCAGGTCTTTCTCTTTTTTCCTTTCTGCTTCCTTTCTCTCCTACTTTTCATTCTTTTGCTTTCTTCTTCTTTTTTAGTTTGTAATCTGCTTCACAATGATGGTTTGTGAGAATCTCTTTGTTATATGCTTCTTCTCAAGGAGGCTTATGATGAGTTCTTTAGGGCTATTATGGTCTAGCTGATAGTGCTAATGATTTCTTTTAGAAACATGAGAGACTGGTTTGTACTTTTTGACATTTCAGGACTCAAAGGCTTCTTCTGAAAGCACTTTTTTGGGGTCTTCTTCTTAATTTTGCCTTCTTCTCTGTTTCTCTTCTTTAACCTTGTCCTAAATTTCACTATATCTATTCCTAAGCTTGTTATGATTTTTAGTAAGATACGCTTGTTATGGTTTTAGTGAGATGCATCGTATGGAGCAGTTTGATGTATTATGATTATAGTTCACCTGAATGATACGTTTCTAGGCTTTCTTTTTAGCTTTTACTGATTCCTCATATGATAGAAGTTTACTGATAATCTCTCAATTCTTATGAATTCAGCAAATATGGAGTGACATCGGCGAGAGTGAAGCTGATAAAGACCGTATGCTTCTAGAATTGGAGAGGGAATGCTTGGAAGTGTACCGGAGAAAGGTCGAGGAAGCTGCGAATGCCAAGGCACGACTACATCAATCTGTTGCATCTAAGGAGGCTGAGGTTGCAACATTGATGGCTTCTCTTGGCGAACTAAATTCTCCGGTAAAGATTGAGTTCTCTAGCGAATTATATTCCTGCATACTTGTTCCTTAAAGCTTGGAGAACTTTTAAGTTTGGATCCTTGAAATTGTTCTTAATTATTGGCAAGAGTTGAATGAATGTTCCATTACCATTTTGGTGGCATTTGTGTTTCTCATTTGTTTCCTGTGGTGGCAGAGTCAAATTGAGAAGAGGTCCAAAACATTGAAAGAAAAGCTTGCTTCTGTCACTCCCCTTGTAGAAGAATTGAAGACGAAGAAAGAGGAGCGTTTGAAACAATTTGCAGATATAAAAGCCCAAATTGAGAAGATCAGTGTTGAAATTTCGGGTTACAGCAACCATGTTAATGATCACATAGTCATCAATTCTTTAACCCTGGAAGAAACAGATCTGTCTTTGAGAAAGCTCAATGAGTATCAAACACGACTTCGCACCTTGCAAAAGGAGAAGGTTTGGAAATAGAAACTATAAGATATCATGTAATTGAGGATTGTGTCTTTTTATAGTTTTGCATTGTTATCATTTGCCTGCTCCTCACATATTGAAAGTGATTTATTTTAAGTTGAATGATGATTGACTAGAAATTGTTTGCAGTCTGATCGACTTCATAAGGTTTTGGAGCATATTAGTGAGGTCCATTCTCTCTGTGGTGTCCTTGGTTTGGATTTTGGCCAGACTGTAAGTGATGTGCATCCGAGCTTAGAAAGAACGAGTATCGAACAAGCTACAAATATCAGCAATAGCACATTGGAAGGCCTAGAACACACCATTCTTACATTGAAAACAGAAAGGAAAACTCGAATCCAAAAGGTAAGCTTGCGTAGGTGATAGGTCCTCGCTCGAGATTTTATGTCATTTGTCTTTTTCTTCTAACTTTAGAACTTGCTTCAACCTGCAGTTGAAGGAAATTTTAACCTCATTATATGAACTTTGGAATTTGATGGACTCTTCACGTGATGAAAAGAGCAAATTTTCACGGATTACTTCCATCATGCGTGTATCCGAAACAGAAGTCACAGAACCAGGTCTTCTCTCCACAGAGACAATCGAACAGGTTTGGAGCATTCTCAAATATGATTAACATGTCGACTTTAAAACAAAAACTCTCAATTTTCATTTTGATGTCTCCAGGCGTCAGCAGAAGTGGAGAGGTTAACTAAACTAAAAGCGGGTCGAATGAAACAACTTGTACTGAAAAGGAGGTCTGAGTTGGAGGAGATTTGTAGAATGACTCACATTGAAGCTGATCCTAGCACAGCTTCTGAGAAATCAAATGCTTTGATAGATTCAGGTAAATTGGTAATCAAATCCTACATTATTCAAATTTCCATTTTGTCAGTCTTGATAATGACAATCGATTTCTCGATACCATAGTCAAGCAAAAAAGAAACTTGATTACTATAAATGCTTGCTGTTTTAAAGGTCTAGTAGATCCTTCTGAACTCCTTGCAAACATTGAAGTACAAATCGTCAAAGTAAAAGAAGAAGCCACCAGCAGAAAAGACATAATGGATAGAGTAGACCGCTGGCTATCAGCATGTGAGGAAGAAAATTGGCTTGAAGAGTACAATAAAGTAAGCTGAGTATTTTGTGTTTTTGCCGAGAGATATTGACTACTTTATATATCATCTTTGCATTCATAAACGTTTTATGCTACACTTTTTGGTAGTTAGTGAGGTTACGAACTCTTCTTCTTGTTTTGCTTATAGAGTGAAACGAGATTATATAGGCTTACTCTATTGCATTAACATTTTGTCTTTCGAATTGCAGGACGAAAATCGTTACAATGCAGGGAGAGGTTCACATGTTAATCTGAAACGTGCAGAGCGAGCGAGAGTGACTATTAGCAAAATCCCAGGTATTTTTCTTAGCAAGAAAACTTTATTCTCCTCATATCAGGATGAACAGAACATTCTTTATCCTTAAGTTGGGTGGATTAATTGGAAAATTTAAGTTTTAACTTTATCAAGTTGATTTGAACTTAAAACTATCAATAAATTACTTCAGTCTAACCAATAAAACATACAAATAGCGAAAACAAATATTCAAACACAACATTAATCTGAATACTATAACCCAATAAAAACCAATCTTAATTCTCACACTACTGACACTGAGACCAGCCCCCACAAAAATATTTTCACAAAACTACAAGAGTGCTCACTCTTGCCCACAGATCTTTGAAGCAACAACCAACATGAGTATCGCAATTACAGTATCTCTACTTTGTCCAAAGAGTTGGTAGGTTCCTACCTGACATGCAATTTTACCTTAAGAATCGTATTGATATCACCTTATGTTCAAATTTAATTCGATGTCATAAAAACTCTTAAAAGTTTAAACTTGGAGGTAGAAAATGCGTTCCTTCCAAAAATTGGTAAAGCAGCAATAGCTATGAGCTAATGGTGTTTCTTTTCAGCTATTGTTGATAATCTGATACACAAAACTCTGGCCTGGGAAGATGAAAAGAAGACTATGTTTCTTTATGATGGGGTAAGGATTAACCCTCTGTTTTCTTTTGCAATCTACATCATTTGTATTCGGAAGTTCATTAGTTCATCTTTATTCAGGCAAGGTTGGTGACAATACTTGAAGATTATAAATTAAGTAGACAGCAAAGAGAAGAGGAGAAGAGGAGACACAGGGTACTTTAATTATGTCCTCATTTTGAATTATCAGGTTAATTCATTCTTTTTACTGTCCTTTCTTGAAAAGAAAGATCAATCTTCCATTCCCAGGATCAAAAGAAACTTCAGGATATGCTCCTCACTGAGAAAGAAGCTATGTACGGTTCTAAACCCAGTCCTCGGAAGAGCAACAGCTTTAGGAAGACTAATGGATATCGTGCGAATGGGAATGGATCGATGACACCCACGCCTCGCCGAAACTCTGTCGGTGGAGCGACCCCAGAGCTCCTAACTCCTAGATCCTATTCCGGTCGCCAAAATGGATACTTCAAAGAAATGAGGAGATTGTCTACTGCACCATTGAACTTTGTGGCCATATCCAAGGAGGATACGATGTCGTATGCTTCAATTTATGGATCTGAGCCAGGCTCTCCCCCCCAGAGTTAAATCTTAGTGCTCTCAATATGGTATGTCTACTGGTTTGACCGCTTTTACTATCATTAGTCTTGAGTCATTTCTTTTGTTGCCACGCTCTGCATATTTATTTTTCAACTCAGGAAGGATAAAATAAGTTCACATCTGAATGGTAAACATTTTAAGTTTCTAAATTTAGAATGTGTTTTGAAGACTTAGAAAGTCTTCAAGTAAGTGTTTATAAGTGTAAAAAAATGTTTACAAACCTTTGATTTAAATACTTGGCACTCGTTTTGTTAGCAATTTGGGCACTAGTTGTGATTGCTTGGTTTTTAACGAAGAGCTCGTATTTGGTTTGCAGAATGGTCACAACGGTCACAGCCTGGATATCTATATACATGAACTAATGCAGCAGCAGCAACTTTGTGAATAGGAAACAAATTGTAAACTAGTTTACAACTGTGATTTGATAGGACGACTTGGAGGAAGAATTGCTACTAACAGGTCGAGAAGGCATAAAAGATGTGGTTTTAGTGTATGGTATAAAATAGGTAGTGACGATAACAGATAAGTAGCTCAGAACAATGCATCTAAAAGTCTTGTAATGTTGGAATAGGAATTATTTGATATAGTAGGGAGTGCAACCACAATGTTTTGTGGATTTTGTTAGTGTTTCATGTGTTGTGTATATATTTTATCTTTCTCAAACAAAACCAACCATTTGATTCTAGATTCTTAATCTTTCGAAAATGCATATCTTAGGTGTTCTATATATGTGACTTTAACCTTCCTGCTCTTTTCTTTAAACTATGCCCCATCCCCCTCCCTTGAACAACACGAGTCATGACCAAACATAGGTTTCATTTCTACCAAACACACCTGAAATGTGAAAACTGAAGCTGGTGCAAAACTACAGATGATCAAAGGCAAACTACCAGATTTAGTTTTAATTCAAGATAAGTTTTGGTTCTTAATTATAGCTTGATTATTTGAAAAGATAAAATGGGCAAAGAGAAGGCCACAAAGATCTCAATCTGATCTTACAGAACACTTCAAATCAAAATGGGGGAAAGTCGAAAGAAATGAGTATTCTATTTATCTAACTACTACACACTAAACATCATCATGATAATTTGAGATTGCTTGGTCTGGGAGAAATAGAGGTCAAGCAGGGCAGTTCAGCTTTGCTGACACTTCAACTTTGCTTCTACTGGAGGATATGCGATAGCTATAAATAAAATATCCAAAACAAGAAAAAGCAAAGGCAACAACTTCTACTCCAAATAACCTTAAGCTTGTTCAATGTACATTAACAACTTAAAAATGTTTCACACTATTATTACAGGACTTCGTGAACCAATGCAATGAACCACCACCAATATATATCAAAACAGAAGATTAACTTGTTCAGATTTGCTTGTGTTCTTCCTCCCCCTCCTTTAATAATCTTCAACATGGAGGGGAAGTATCACAAGCTTCAATAATAATTAGAAGTTAGAACTTAGAAGGATCTGCTACTAATCTTCAACATCCAAAGAATAAGTACTTTCAAAAGGAATATCAATTAAATGAAACTTCATCCAGATAAATTCTTTTGTTTGCATGTATCACATAAGCTGAAGGGGAAAATAAATAAAAGAACCAACGTGTCCAAATGTCGTAAACAATTATGAAATGTTAATAAAATTCATGAACTACAAACTACCACCAGAGCTCTGCAGAAGGGTGCAGATATATACACAATTCAGGCAGACGTAACGTAACCCAGAAACCACCCATGAAGTACCAAGAGAATTAGTCTACCTGATTGTGACAAACTTATTAGTACCATGTCTCGCCCAGTGAGTCCTCAAATCGATCGGGTTAGCAAAATTATAGCCATCAGCTGCTAGTTTTTCAAGTACCTTCTTAAACGCACCCTGACTCATTTTTCGTCCAGCTATCCTCGCCCCACGTCTTTTGTCACTCATGGGCAAAGGATAAGTTGATATGTTGGTAGTACAACAAGCAGACTGCCAACCACCACATCCCCACCTATAACATTGATGAGGAGCTCCAGTGCAAGAGCAAACCGGAATTGGAATACATGAGATGTCCATATCAATCCCATTTATAACAAGATCAATGTTCTTCTTTGGTGGTTTCACACGCTGAACAGCCGTGCTAGTATCTTTTGGTTTCCTCGGTTTTTTAGCTTTGGGGGTTTTGGGGCCAGCCTCACTACTCTGTCTTTTCTTTGCTTTCCCACCTTCCTTCTTCACTGGAGGCTCTTCAACTCTACTTGCTGCTATTTCATCCCTCGAAGAAGAGGGTGGTTGCAAGATCTGCAAGGAGTGAGCTCCTGAAGTTTCTGGCATAACAGGATAGCTGTGGTTGGCAGGTAACATATTAAGAAACCTATCTCTGTTACCCCCCCAATTGTCCCTCACATAGTTCATATGCACTGGTGCTTCCGAAACAACGCAATCCCGTGGATGGAAGGAACCATTGGCATTAACCATAACAGAAGGATCACGGCCTGGTAAGAAATGTTTCATGTCCCGCTCAGAAATGGTGGACATGAGCTGCAGGCCGAGATGATTCCCTTTAAAGGACGGCTCATAATAACCCCAATTACGCATGTTTAACGCATCGTCATCCATCAGAACTACATATCAAACATAACAACAATAAGAGAAAGATTCTCAGGTTTTGAATCTTCCCAGTAACAGTACTTGGATGGCGATTGTTCAACCGCATCCTCATAATGGCTTGGAAATGAAAACAACAAAATATCCCAAGAGGAGAAACGAAATGGGAATAAAAACAACAGAACAATCAAAGCGCAACTCAAACCTTACAAGAGATGGGGAACACAGTCAACAACAAAATTTTGCTACTAGACACTGATTCTGTAGATCGAAGTTCTTTCTAGAAATTATTTCACGATAAAAACAAGATTCCAGATCCAACATTTAATTCAATCAATCAAATAAATTAGGGTACAGATCTCATTACCGCAGTCCACAACTTGAAATATTCAAATAATACATAAAAAAAATATCATCAAAATCAAAACTTGTTCACATTGGCAACATCGAAATCAAAACAGAAGCCCTAATCAGAAATCCCCAAAAGTCAAAAACCCCTCAAAACATCAGATCTCCGACACCCATCATGCAGAAACTGCAAAAGATTAGGGTTTTCACAACACTCAAATCTGAAAAACCACAGATCTAACCAAAATTGAAGATAAAAAATCCGAGAATCAGAAAAACAGAATGAAGAAGCAAATGCATATTTATATGGGATGCAGATAGTACAAGAAGGACCCATATATTCAAACTCGAGAGAGAGAAAGGGAGAGAGAAAGAGAAGAAGAGAGAGAAAGAGAAAGAAGGGGTAAGAGAGAGAGAGAGAACTTACTTGGGTGGGTGTAAACGGCTCTTTAGGGTTTTGCCCTTCTGGAGAGAGAGAGACAGAGACAGAGAGGAGAGAGGAGAGAGGAGAGAGAAACCTCAGAAAGAGAGAGAGAGAGAGAGAGAGAGAGAGAGGAAAGAGAAAAACAGAGAGAGAGAGAGAGAGAGCTAAAAATGGGTATCTATCAAAGAAGTAGTTGTCGCTTTAAAATAAGGAGAGAGGGAAAGGCAAACCAAAGCTATTTTATAAATTTCTTTCCTTTTTTCTTTTCTTTATTAACTAATTTTTTCTTTTTAACCAAAAAACAAAAAAAGTGATATATATATATATATATATATATATATATATATATATATAATTTATATACAATGTTTTCATGTTTTGGAGTAGGGGAAATTTTCCACATGAGACAATCCTATCTTTATAATTATTTATTTCTTCTTATATAATCTTATCTCTCATTTCATTTCATTCCTCTATTGATCTTTCTTTGAGTTTTTGAGGGCTCCACATCCCATCTCTTCTTTTCCCTTTTCTATATATTGTATTCTCTAATCTAATCTTATTATCTACTTTCCCCTCTTCATCAACTTCACTTCTCTTCTTAATCATCCTTTTCGATTTAATGAGATTTAACATTTTCTTGACTTCACTTCTCTTCTTAATCATCCCTTTCGATTTAGTGAGATTTAATCATCCCTTTCGATTTAGTGAGATTTAACAACACCTATTTGTTCTCCCTGTAACGTGATTAAATTTGTTGATTCGTACATGTTAAATTACAATTTGGGTTTCTCAAGTTTGAGGCTTACTTATTTGGTTTCTCAAGTTTGAGACTTACTTATTTGGTTTCTCAATTTTTATAATTGAACAATACCTTTCCAAACTTTCAATTTTAATATAAATAAAAAGATAGTTGAAAATATAATAATTAAACTCAAAAGTATTATCAAATAATAACATAACGTAAAAGAATTTCAAACTTTCAGTTTCAATATAAATAAAGAGATAGTTGCAAATATAATAATTTCAATATAAATAAAGAGATAGTTGCAAATATAATAATTAAATTCAAAAGTACTACCATATAATAACATAACGTGAAAGAATTTGCAAATATAACAAAGTTTAGATCAAATTTCCACATCCCATCAATAGTAGACTATCATTAATAGGGTTTATCTTCAAACGAATTCTTAAAGTTAATAATCTAATAAATTTATAGATGGTTTGTAATTTCGGAACACCGCATCAATTAGAAGCAATGAGAGCTTTAAATATGCATCTTTAGTTATTATGTGATTGGATATGTTGAATTAAAGAAGCAAAAAAAGTTCAAGAGGTTGATTTGACCTTTAATTTTGCAGTGTTGATATCATAGTGATGCGATTTCAATTATTAAATGATAGATAGGATCCTCTTCATATAATTTTTGATCTAGAAATAAGCTGGTCCGTCTGTTTAGTAATAATGGAGCTGTAGTGGGGTATCATATAGACTAATTATCAGATTAATATGATTTCTTAACCAATGAAATACAAGCAAAGGAATATAGAAGTTTACACCTTAAGGTTCTACAGTAACATATACAAGATCAATTATTCAATTAACTAAAGTTTCTCTAATGATTCATCGACATGAATTTGTATTTGATCTCTTTCTGTTCAAATCATGGGGTTCAAAATTGAGAGAACTCAACACCTTTGAAAATTGCTTTTCATCCAACACAGTTCTTCAAAGCTATATTGCATAACAGGACATCTACTTTCATGCTCGACCTTTAATTAACACTATCAATGAAAATTACAATCTAAACCAACAACTGAGTTTAGAATCTGCTCCTTGCAAAAATCCACTATCGTCAATTATAGAGAGAATTAGTATACCTACAGAAACCTTTAGCAGCTTAGTTTCAACCTCAGATAATAACAGTGTGTTCTTGAAATTTTTCACTAAACGGTTACTTAGTGAACTCTCTAATTCTCCTGTAATCTCAAATTTCATCAATCATAGGCAGTTTCTAGAAAATCTCATTTCTACAACCATCATAAAGGAATCAATTGCTACTTTACAAATGTTTCCCTGAAAGATAACAGAACCCATGGAGAACAAGAGAATGGAAAAATTTAATAATTAACTTCAGAGACATACTTACTAACAAACTAGAACAAATTCCAGAAAGAGTTGTGCAATGTCATGATGACCAGACATCAAGTCCAGCATTCATGTATCAACTTCTAACATGCATTACAACAATATAGGCATGTCAAAAATTTAAATAATCTTCTAATGCAATCTTACTATCAGTTCATAGAGAGCCATTGAAGATTGAATGAATTTTCGTAATTTTTTTGGTGAATTGTTGAACATGTACAAAAGAAGATTTATGAATGAATGAGTGTAGCCATCTCAGAGGCCGTCTACCTGGATAAATCAGGATGAAGATGAAATGCAAGTCTTTTGTGATTCTGTAAAAACAAAAAGGTTTTAAATACATATTGGTCTCCATACTTTTGAAGTGTCCCCTTTGATCCTATATTACTAAAAAGTGGGCATCTTAGCCCCTTTATTTCATTTTAAGAGAACAAAATGGTCAAGAGGGTCATTTTTTGAAAGTGCAGGATCAAATGGTCACTATTTAACAGTAGTGAGACCAAACGGACATTTCTAAAGTTCATCGACTAGAATCAACTATAGCTAAAAGTACAAAAATCAAAATGAACCAAAGATAAAGGTGCAAAGACCAAAGTAGTATAACACCAAACGAGAAAGTTAATAAAGAAGAAATAGAATAATACGGCTAACTGCAAGTTCTGTTTCCCTAAGAAGGCATGGTCATTCATATCAATCGATCAAAATAAATGAGAATGCATATTGAACTTTATCAAAACAGAACACCTTCAACTTAACTCTACCGCCATAGCATTCATTTCTACACAATTAAACAGCATCAAAAGATATTCCAATAATTTGAAAACTACTACAAAACGAATCAAGATTGATCTGGATGGAAATTTCCTAACTTTATGAACCCATAAACGATAAAGAGAAAAAGTTACCGGCTATAGCTACCCCATGATTGCTGCGAAAGGCCACAGATATATACATGTAAAACAGACTCGGCCCTTGACCATCACAATACTCTGCTAAACTACCTGATTGTGACAAACTTATTGGTCCCATGCCTTGCCCAATGGCTTCTTAAATCAATTGGGTTAGAAAAGTTATAGCCTTGAGCTGCTAGTTTCTCCAAAACCTTCTTAAAAGCACCTTGACTCATTTTCCGGCCAGCAATTCTTGCACCTCGCCGCTTCTCACTCATTGGCAAAGGATGTAGAGATAAACTTGTGGTACAACAAGCTGATTGCCAGCCACCGTAGCCCCATCTATAACATTGGTGAGGAGTTCCAGTGCAAGAACATACTGGAATTGGGATACTAGATATATCCATGTCAAATCCATTTATAACAAGCTCCATCTTCTTTTTTGGTGCCTTCACCTGTTGAAACGAAGGATCATTACTTTTAGGCTTTCGAGGCTTCTTTGGTTTCGGGCTTTTGGGAGCACCTCCATTCTGTCGTTTCTTTGGTTGTTTAGTTCCCTTCTTCACAGGTGGTTCTTCAATCTTGAGGACCATTTCATCTCTTGATGTGTCAAGTGGTTGTAACATTTGCAAAGGTTGTGCCGCTGACGTCTCTGCAAGCAGAGAATAACTAGTATTGGGGGATAACACATTGAATAGCTTGTCCCTTTGATTCATCCAACCATCCCTCGCCCAGTTTGTCGATACCGGTGCTTCAGATACAACAGAATCCCGTGGATGAAATGCTGCATTCATGTTAACAATAGCTGACGGGTCCCGTCCAGGCATAAAATGTTTCACATCTCGCTCACCAATTGTGGACACGAGCTGCAGTCCAAGATGCGCTTTCAAAGATGGTTCATAGTAACCCCAATTACGCATGTTCAAAGCATCACCATCCATTAGAACTACAGAGTGAACACAATAAGCAGAGATTACAAGTAAGCTCAAGAAACTCTCATGTTCAAAACATAACCAACATAGAAATTAACACCAAGAAGGAAGAAAACAGTGAGCTTCAACTTCAAATAGCACCATTTTGATATTCCTACAAATTAAAGAATTGCCCTGCCCCCGCAATTAAGCCCTAAAAAAAACAAAACTCATCAAATACACTTAAATTAACTCTCTTTCCAAACCCTACAGTGAGGATTATAAATTAATTCCCACAAGATTTCGATAAAACCAAAATGGGTTGATTTAACAGCACACTCTTGATTCAAAAGTACCAAAATTGGAAATTCCAGTATCCCACCAACCAACTAAAAATTAGGGGTTCTATCTAATTATAGCCCCTCTTCAATATACATATAGAAGGGTAAACATAAAGTAATCCGTTAACAGATTTAAGATTTTCCACCATAAACCCTAAAAAGGAGACAAATTTAAGATTCAAAATTCTCATCATACGATTACATAAACAAAAACCAGGGTCAGAAAATATATTGGAATAAACCGTCAGAAACCAAAGTTGATCAGAAACGAAAAGGAATGAAAAAATATATATTAAAAAAGTGGACATAGAAGAAGTATATATAAAGAACAACGGATAGCAATATTTATATATGAAAATGTCAGTGATGGTCAAAGAGCACAAACAAGGACCCCATATATTGAGAGATGAGAGAGAGGAGACAAAGACAGAGAGAGAGAGAGAGAAGAGGAGAGAGGAAACTTACTTGGGTGGGTGTAAACGGCACTTTAGGGTTTTTGCCGGAGGAGAGAGAAACTGAAAGGGAAGGAGAGAGAGAGAGAGAGAGAGAGAGAGAGAGAGAGAGAGAGAGAGAGAGAGAGAAACTGAAAGGGAAGGAAAAGGAAAAGAAGGAGAAAAAGTGGGTGAAAAAGGAAAGGGTTCTTTTATATATAGATAACATTATATGTTATTTATATTATGACTTTATGAGTAGAGAGAAATAGAGAAGGTTGTGAGAAAAATCTTCCAACCTAAATTAATTTAACATTATCTTTATGAAATCAATTTCTTTTTCTTTTCTTTTCTTTTTCTTTTTCTTTCTCTGAAGAGATCATTATTTGATTATAGTATTTTGGTGGAAGTTTGATCAAACAGAATGTTTTGGTTGCATTTACTCTCCCTTTGAAATAAAATTATTTGTTTTGATTTTCCTTTCTTTTTTCTTTTTTTTTTTTAATCTTATTTTAATTTTGATTTTCAAACTTAATTTAATTTAATAAAAGTTGTTAATGAGATCTGAATCTCTCGATTTCACCAACTTTAAAAGTTCATATTTTTATATTTTTTATTGATATCATCGAATTATTATTCCAATTTAAGATACACAATACTACATAGTAGTTTCTTATTTAAGATTTGATGGAGAGAATCAAAGTTTGTCGTAACTTACTAAGATAATAAGAGTGAAGGAAGACGAAGAAAATGAAAATAGTAATATAATAATAAAGTGGAGATTGAGCAACATTAACGAAGAGAGATGTAGAGAAAAATAGAGAAAAAAATAAAAAAAAAAAAAAAAAAAAAAAAACCAGGACTAGGGAGTGGAGCAACATACTTTAGTTTAAGGTTTAAAAATAGAAAGATTTTTCCAAAATAACCCCAATCAACCAATTAATCAAATACTTTAGTTTAAGGTTTAAAAATAGAAAGATTTTTCCAAAATAACCCCAATCAACCAATTAATCAATTTTGTGTATTTTTTTAGATCGGTCAACCAACTAAACTATATTTTAAATTAATAAATGAAAGTACTCACAATTCCACGAAATTGACTAAATTGATGTTAGTCTATTCAATGGAGTTGATTGTCAATCTATTTACGTATCACAACCAAATTTCAAATTTTATAAAATTTTTATTTGTCTCTAAACTTAGTATTTATTTCATTTTATTTCGTGTTAATTCTTTTAGAAGAATAAAAACAATCATTTCGACTTTACATTTTTCTAGAAAAAAAAAATGAATTCATAATCTAGCTTTTGAGTATCTATATTATAATGTAAGCATATATACTAGAAGTAGAAACCACATGATAAAGACAAGTGTTCAATCAGTTAATATTGAGTGACAAAACATTAAAAAACATTACCAAATAACTGACTTCCCTTTTCAAAGTTACGAAGAAAGGGAAGGATTGGAGCAAACATTTAACCTTTCAAAACGACTTTATAAACCAAAATCAAAATAGAATGACCAATATCAGTTTTACACATTTATCGATAAAAATAAAATGATAAAATCATGGACTTGATCGCAAATAGATGAAATCGTATACTAAATCCTTAAGTTAAGAATGGACTACAATTAATAGCAAAAATGTAAACAATGTCATCTCCAGGCCAGTACAAGAATGATAGATATTTGTTTTGACTACCACTTGTTTGCTATTCAACATTGAATAGGGACTCATCGGATCCACAACTTTACTCCTTTCTTTTGATTTCATTTCTTTTGCTTCCACTCTCCAGTTGTCGATGGTCTGTCATTTGCTCCCCCTGCACTATTGTTTCGCCAATGGTACATAACCTTTTCTTCTTGTTTTCTTTTCTTTTCAATATATGGTATTGTATATATATAATATCTACAGATCTCATATTTTTTCTATAAAAAATTGTAGATAGATAGATCTGTAGATGCATGCAAAATGTTTTTTTTTTAATTTGGACTGACATGGTTTTTGGATCCTTGCGTTTGGATTTGAAAATTTGGATTATTACTTAGATCGCTTTCTTATTTTAATAATTATAATAGGTAGCAATTTTATGAATAATAAAATATATAATAATATTTTAAAAAATTACAAATATAGCAAAATCTATCATCATGGTTTATTAATGATAAACTAATATCATCGATAGATTTTGACAGACTTTGTTATATTGTTGACACATATATAAATTTTTTTTAATTTAATTGGCTTTATTTGCAATTATCTCGGACTTCTTGCATACGTAGCAAAATAAGGCTAAGATATTGAGAAAATAGCAAAACTTAAAAACTAACTGTAAATATAACAAAATTTAACTTAAGTCAATGTAAAATGTCCAAAAAAAAACCTCGTTAAAGTCACCAAAATATGCTTGAGACACGAAATTCTCAATTTTTGAAGTTCATCGGTGATAGATAGACAATCACTTATAGACTTCACTACTGCCACTCATGAAAGTTTATCATTGGTAAACTACTTTTATAAAAGTCTATTATTTATGTTTTTAAATTAATTGCAAATCTAACAAAATTTGTTTCTAACCTTTTAGCTCATAGAAAATGTACAAAAAAAAAACTCATCAAAGACATGAAATTTTCACTTTTTAAAGTCTATCATTGAAAGACATGATAACAACTTATTATTGATAAACTCCTTGTATAGAAATCTATCATGGGTATCATACTATCATCATTAATATTTTTTTTTTATCACAAATAGGATTTTATCAAAGAAATACATCTGTTTATCAGTGACAGCCAACTATTGTTGAGATACCTCTGTCACCATTATTTTGTATCACAGATCTATTAGTAATAGGACTCTATCAATGATATACTTTTATAAGTGCTTAAATTTTATCAATGATATAGAAGCATATCATTAAAAATATATTAGTGTGGTTCATGATTTTTTTTTCTATAAAATGATAAAAAATTGATTGATAATGGTTCCAACATGTAAGTGTACACTTTATTCATCGATAAACTTCTACTGACGATGAAATACACATTTCCTTGAAAATATATTACCATGATTCTCAATTTTTGTTTAGTTTTGAATAATTCATTCAAATTAATCGTTAATGCTTCTATAAATGAAAAATTTTAATAATTGATAAACTTTTATCAATGATAGAACCATGTCATAAAAAATATAGCCATTTTCTGTTCATAGAGTCTACCAATGATAGGTTTTTATCACTGGTAGACCTAGAGAAAGTTGGATTTATTTTGAATTTATTTGTATGAAAAGTATGAAAAAATTCATAGTTTCTTTTCTTTCTTTTTTATGTTTCTGATATTTATCGATGAGTATGTTTTCTTTCTTTTCAGAACTTTATTTTTCATTTCCTGTTTGTATTAGGAGTTTTCCTTGTTTGGTTGTGATCTTGATCATGATTGTCTCTGTCTCTTTCCTTCTTGGCTTTCTATATAAAAAGGTGTTCTTTGGTTGCTTTATGTACAATTGGAAAAACCTAGAAATGTGTATCAAGTAAGTAAAGTTGTTCAAAATATTTTTAAACAATTCAATCAGAAGAAAAAGATATCAGCAACCTTTGTTAAGATTATTGTTATTGACTTTGTGTGACATTATTGAGAAGATATAGAGAAGAATCATACAAGTAAAAGGAAGCCTAACTTTAGAGATCTATAGAGGATCCTGTTGAAGACAAAGGTCATAGTAAACCATGCTTCAACAAGTTTAAAAGGGAGCCTAGACTTTATCTTGTGTGATAGTTCATCCATTAAATAAGTGGGGTACTTTTAAACCTCTTGAACTCTTGTGAATACTTTCTCTCAATTGAGCAAACGATTCCTCAAATGTTGGTGATGTTACACCAAGCTTGATTAACAATTTGCACGTGTTATTATATTTTGTTTTCATTATATTGGTTATATTGTCATTAACTTTAGATGCGACAATATACCACCAAGTTAATACTTTGTTTTTCACCGATCATATAAAATGGAACACATTAACTTTTTATCTCTCCAAGACTCCAACAATCCTTTTTTATTGGGATAAGATGGTTTGACTTAAATAAACATATATTTGAATTCTTATATATATATATATATATATATTCAAAAACATTTTTTCTCTAATTGGTCCAAACATATTTTTAGTATTTTGAGATTAATTAGTTTTTGGTGGTTATGAGGTATTTTCATATTTTAATTAATAATTATAAATAAAGAAAATCATTTTGCCCATTCTTCTAATTTCAAAACATTTTTTTTTTATTTTTAAAAATGATTCTTTAAAATTTGCAGTTCTTGTTGACAGCCCTTTTTTTTAACCAATTGCTGCTATTTGGGCTGAGTGGGCCAATTATCCTTTTTTGGGCCATAAATCGAAGCCTATTTGTAAAGTTTCAATTTTTAGCCCATTTAATTCAATGTTCCAACCCATTTCATGGATACAACATCTTTTTTTATTTCAACTTTTTTTTTTTTTTTTTGCGTCTAATATAATTATTTTCCTCTTTTCTTATATTAAAACTAAATCGATTAATATTTTACAATCAAAACATTACTTATGTTTTACATTTCATGAAATTGTACATAGAAATTCAGGCTTGTGTTAATAAAAACGTTTTGAAATGATTTTAGAATACATTTTCAAATATTTTAATTTAAAAAATAAGTTATTTTAGACCACACTTCACTATTTGACAACTATTTAAAATAGTTTTGAGAGTGTAGGTAAAAAATGTAGAAATAAAAATGAACTTTTTTTTAAAAAAATTTCTTTAATCAATATAAATATGTTGATTACTTGATTATATCCATTGATAATTAGCAAAATATATTAATACAATCTTCTCTTTTTAAGTATGACGTTGACTGTATGTGCTTCCTCATCCCTATTAGGCAAACATGCAAAACACGACGGTATGATCAAAAACTATCAATGAGGTAAGAATAGGATTCAATAAAATAGTAAGAGAAAGACAGAGAAAAGTAAACGTCCAATTAAAAATATATTCATCACGTAATTTTTACTAAAGGTGTTCAAAAAACTCAATAACCCGAAAAAACAAAACAAACCGAATTCCAAATGGAGTTTGAGTTGGGCTATCGACTCCTCTAGATTTGATTTGATTAAAAAATAAATAAATTTTTTCTAGTTGGATTTGTTCAAGGGTTCATCTAAACTAACTTAATTAAACTTATCCGAACTTATTATTAAGATTAAAATGCATTTTTTTTTACAAATTATATATATATATATATATATATATATTAATTACATTACTTTTTACCTAATTTATTCCACAAAGACTACTACAAATTTTTTAGCACTTTAGGAAGAAAATCTATGGTGTATAAATTGAATTAATCGTAATTTATATGAAAGTAATTAAACCATATTTCTATGTAATAATATTTTACTTTTTCCCTAGAATAAGAATTTAAATAAATAACTTAAGTAACTCGAATCAATCCAACCCAAATATTTGATGGTTCAGTTGGTTCTATTTTTTAGCAAAGATTATTTGGGTTGAAGAAATTTACATTTCTAACGATGAGATTGAACCTAAAAAATGCTTTTAAGTTATCCAACCAAATCGAACAAATAAATACCCCTACATTTTAATATTAGTCTAACTACCATTGTTATACAAAAGAAGAACATCGACAACAATATATAAAACCTTTCTTCATTCCTCAAAACCAAAAGCGTGTCTATTTCTAAATTTCCAACACAAATTTGAACAAGAAACACACAACATTCTCCTTAGGTAAGTAGTTAAGAGAAATCATTATTATGTTGTGTTATGCATCACATGCTGAGGTTGTGAAAGATTAAAAAAAAAAAAAAGAAAAAGGAAAAAGGTAAAGAAGAAGAAGAAAAACATTAAATGGTAGCAGTGAATTATGTTAAATCATAGATATATGTATATGTATGTATGTATAGTGAGTAGGTCCACAGAGAAAGAAATGGAGTGAAAATGAATAATTAGGGTATATTTGTCTCTCTGACTCTCTCTCTGTTCCCTATCTTTTCTCTCCTTTCATTTCTTTTCCTTTCACTTCCCCCCTCTCTCTCCTCTTTCCTATTCTCTCTCTTTTCCCCCTTTTATTTTCTTTTTACATAAATTGCAAAAATTTCTACTTCTAATTCTATAAATCTCACACCTCCGATTTTATTATTTTCGCTTCTCCAAATTGTTTTCGCAACTAAAAATTCTAAAAATATTTATAAATATAGCAAAAGTTTAGTGATATTATGTTTTTTTTTATTCTTTACGTTTTATTATATTTGAAAAAAGTTAAGTAGTTTGAGGATCCAATAAAAAAGTACTTGAGGGTTCAATTTTTACTATTAAATGAACGTTTAGGGTTGTTATAGTCGTAATATAATTAATTTGTACTTGAGGTTTAGAGTACTTTGATTTGAGTAATAATAATATGTTTTAAAGATATAAACTATTTTTGTTTGGAAATAAACGACAAATATTATAGCCAAAAATAAAAAAAGTTGAATGTAAAATAGTTAATAATTGTTGTAGCAAATAGTAAATGTTAATATACTATAGTAAAGGAGAGTTTTGAAATAAAAATTGACAATAATTAATTGAAAATTAATGCAAAATAATATTTACTATAGCAAGAGATGATTATTATAGTTGTTGTCCTAAATGCCATATGAGTAATGCGACTTGGTTGAAACAAGTACAATACTTTTGAGTATTTTTTTTCTTCCAATTGACCATTTATCTTTTTTAATCTTTTGAATGTAGATTGAAATTTCATAAGATTTCATGAACAGAAGGAAGGGTACTTGTTCACATGAAATTTTCAGATAAATTTGATTCGTGGAGTTGAACTTGTGTTGATTTGATGCGATGTGGTTCGATCTCTAGAATTTGATCCTCCGGTTCTTTCTTGGCTAGATGCTTACGCTTGATTTGAGAAAACGAAGCACGTGATATTCTTAGATTTGGAGTCTTGAAAGAAAGTTTCAATCTTCAAAGGTGGAATCTTCAAGGGTGGTCGCTTCAAAGGTGGAATCTTCAAAGGGTGCTCGGAGCTTCAGTAGTTGAGGAGTTTCTTGAAGAATTCTCTTTAGACCTTTCGGGTAAAAAATTTCCCATCTCACAAATGAAAAGAACTTCTCTATAGAGTTCATTGGTGGGCTTTTATGAACTTGGGTCTGGTCTATGGATCATACACATAGACTCGATCACATGGATTTTGATCATATTCAATTTTAGGCTAAATTAAGCTTATTTTTTGGCTCAATTGAATTTTAGTCCAAGTAAATAATATTTAATTGAACCAAAATAATTATTTTGATCCAATTGTCATAATAAAGACACGTGACATCGTTAGAATTGTCCATTTTGTTTTTAAATTTAATTTGAGACACATGCCAATTTTTAGTTAATCCCAAAATACAATTATTTTAGTAAATGATGTGGCAATTTGTAATTGGTTCCAAAATTTCTTATTCAACAAATGCTCGTTTTGAGATTTATGCACGTGTATGAGTGGATGAATCTCAAGAAGATAAATTTAAAGTCCAAATAGGAGTTTTTTTTTGCTCAATATGACATATCAAATTAATCAAACTATGAGGTACATGAGTTTCATTTAAATTTGAAATAAATGTTGGAATATAACCAATCTTTAATTTGTGAAAAGTTTAAGGTTTTATCCTCGCTTACCTTGATTCAAGGATAAAAATTTAAATTTGATAATGATTTTTTTTTATAAAATTTGAAAGCATATTTTAATTTGAGATAAGGATTAGGTTTCTACCACACCCTAATTTATCTTGAGGATGCATAAAAATTTGGAATCACCAATTTTAATTTTGGGATAAAATTGACATATTTAATTTTTGAGATAAATACAAGACCTTAATCTTGGGTAAAGTCAGATTTATGACTCCAATTTAAATTTGAGATAAAATGGAGGTAAAATCTAAATTTTAAAATATTTGAATACGCTTAATTATCTCAAAAAGTGGACTTCAAAATTTTATTTTATTTTATTTAAAAATATGTTTGAATATCTCAAAAGTGAAATTCAATATTTTATTCCAAAATAAAATAACATAAAATAAGTGGACTTCAAAATTTTATTTTATTTTATTTAAAAATATGTTTGAATATCTCAAGAGTGAAATTCAAGATTCTATTCCAAAATAAAATAACATAAGATAATTGAATTTTGATTTTATTTTATTATTTGAAAATTTTAAAATCATTACAATTCCTATTAGGAATTGAACAGAAGCCTTATAAATAGACTCATACCTTAATTATTCTTTTCTCATCAAACAAGTATGAGAAAAAAAAAATCTTTCTCCCACTTTTTTTGCTTTATTTTTCTTTTCTAATAATTTTTTAACTCTCTGTTCCTTTTTTCTTTTATGAATTAAAGTTGTCATATCTCTTTTTACTTCCAAACGCGTCTTCAAAAGGTTAAATTTTCTTCTTCTTTCCTCTTTTTTTATTATTTTTTTTGCAATCATTTGGAAAGGTGACTCCACCGTCAGCAATCCAACTTTTACTGGGGGACGATCGGACTTTTGCTGTTAGATCCACCACCATAGTAGGAGCGATTGGACACCTTCGTCGTTTGGAGAGGTAGCTTTGCCGTCAGTGATCCAACTTCTACTGGAGAACGATCGAGCTTTTGCTATCAGATCCACCGTCCTGGTAGAGGCGATCAGACACCTTAATCGTTTGGAGAGGTGACTCTACTGTTAGTGATTCAACCTCTACTGAGGGACGATCGGGCTTTTGTCGTCAGATCCACCATCCTGGTAAAAGCGATCGGACGCCTTCGTTGTTTGGAGAGGTAACTCTGCCGTCAACGATCCAACTTCTACTGGAGGAAGATCGAACTTTTACTGTTAGATCCACTATCTCAGTAGGAGCGATCGGGTGCCTTCGTTGTTTGGAGAGAAGACTCTGCCTTCAGCGATCTAATTTCTACTGAGGGACGATCAGACTTTTGTCGTCTGATCCGTCGCCCTGGTAGGAGCAATCGGACGCCTTTATCGTTTGGAGATGTGATTTTGCCGTTAGCGATCCAACTTCTACTAGGGGACGA